>NC_056735.1:1153126280-1153348780 GCF_019279795.1 Protopterus annectens
GCATATCTGGGAGTTTCCACCCATGTTTCTAACATAGCTGAAGAAGGCCTTATGATTGTCTTTTGAATCTATGGCAATTTTTCTCTCAAAGTTGGCCTTGGATGATTTTATGAGTGCTCGTATTTTTTTACTAATAATGATCAAAGGTGTCTTCTCTTTTATGGATTTTGCTCTATCATGTAACAGCTTTCTCCTCTTATTGTAAAGTTTGTTTATGGCTGGGGTCCACCAGACTGGACGTTTGCCCTTGGTGGAAAGAGTCTTGGTTTTATTAGGGATTGCCTGATCCATGCAGTCCTGGAGGTGTTCGTAGAAGGCATTTGTAAGGGCTTCCGCAGCTTGGGTTGTGGTTTCCACTGGCTCGGGGGCCTTGAAGGATACTACACCAGTCTTGAGTAGTGTGAAGTTTGCTTTAGAGAAGTTCTTCACTGGTCTTTTTTGTTTGGGGTGGGGGCAGGATGTGGATATCCAGTGAGATTAGTTTATGATCTGATCTCACCAATGAGGGATATACTTCCGGTGTGGAGCATTTTGTCCCCATGTTTGTGATGATGAGATCTAGTATATTTTCTCCTCTTGTGGGAATGGTGACTAGTTGTTCCATGGCATTTGAATTTATGAACTCCAGGAACCTTTGGGCTAGAAAGTTTGGGCTTGAGTAATGTTCCCAGTCTATATTCGGGTAGTTGAAGTCACCCAATATAATGGTGTTTGGAGATACATTTATACCCTCCAGTGTCTTCAGGAAGGCTGTGTGGGGTTCCTGAGTTTGAGAGGGTGGCCTGTAGCATGCTACAAATTGTAGAGCAGTTTTGCCTATGGTTAATTGCACCTGGATGGTTTCCGATGCTTCGTGCGTTGCCACCAACCTGGAGGTGTGGGTATCCTTGATGAATATGGATACACCCCTCCTTTTGTGGTGTGGTCTGGGTTTTGGGGCCGAAACGCATGATATGAGGTAAAACCTGATAGTGCCGGGGTGCTCTCAGGAGCCTTGAACCAGGTTTCAGTCACAGCACAGACATTGATGTTCTCCATACTGAGAAGGGCCTCGAGTGCGTGCATTTTGAGATTTAGACTTCTGGCATTGAGCAGCATTACCCTTAGTTTCTTCCCATTTTTGTTTTCTAGGGTGGTAGGTTTAGAATTTGAGCCTTGCCTAAAAAAGGCACTATGGAGGTGGCAAGAGCCTTAGCCAATATCCGGAATCCCAGGGGTGACAGGTGCAAGCCGTCCCTTGCGAAGCAGCATGGCTTGTCAAGCATGTCATCCCAGGCAGACAGACACTGGATCCCCTTTGAATGACACCATAAATTAAGCCAATTGTTAAAGCTGATCATCTTGTCTCTATGTTGTGGCATCATTCTTGGTGAAGGAAGGATGCTGCTCAGGGTCAGGGTCATACCTGCCTGGGCTACATAATCAGAGAGCTCCTCTATGTCTCTTTTCATGTAGTCCAGGGAGGTACGTCTCAGGTCGTTCACACCAGCATGGACAATGACTGTGTCATATTTGTACTTGCTGTGGAGTGACCAGTGCTTGTGTTATGTGGTGGATTCTAGCGCCCGATAGGCAGCTTACTGTGACCCTCTCCTTGTTCAGCCTGGTGAGTGGGACATCAGTGTGTCTGACTATGGAGTCACCTATGACAAGTATGTTTGGCGTTGTATTTGGCCTTAAGGGCTGTGACTGCTTTGCACACTGATTTTGTGTTTTATGTGTTGCCTGTGGTGTGTCATGAGGTGGCGGTTGCTTGGGTGTCTGTTTTGGAGGCCTCTGCTGTTTAGGTAAATTTTTGCTCAGAGCCTCCGAGTATGTCTTTGTGTGTTTATGTGTTTGATTCATTGTTGTGATAGCTTTATGTGAGACTGGTTTTGTGGTGTGTGTAGTTGCCTTCTCCTCCTGTCTGGTCTTGCCAGTCCTGAGTTGAGAGAGCTCAGCCTCCAGTTTGGCTAAATAGCTGCATCTCTCGCAAGTATTTGTGTTATGTGGGAGGAGGAGAGGGTTGTCTGTGTACATGAGGCAATTGTAACATTGCCTCAATATTCCCAGATTCACCAACTGGACAGGAGAGGATGCCAGCATCTGGCCCTTCGACATGCTAGAGAAATTAAGAAGTTTGGGGTGTAACTGAATGAGAGAGGACTTAGTAAGGAAGTGGGTACTCCTGGGGGGGGGGGTTCACTAGTGAGGGACTTTGTATAATACAGAAGTGCTAAGCCTGAAAAGAAGATGCTTTTAAGACAAGTGCTGAGCTTTTTTTTTTTTTTTTTTTTTGGAGAAAAAAGCTTTTTAGGAACAAGTGCTGCGCTTTTTAGTTAAGGGATATACTGTTTAGATTACTACTAGAGCAGTTCTAAGGGAAAAAATGAAGAACAGACTTTATGGAGCCAGAAAAAGTTTAACCTTGTTAAACCGGCGCTGCCCGATGCTGCTCTAGTGGCAACTCCGCGCTAAAAATCGCGTTAAAGCACACTAAAGCGTGCTTGATAGCAGGGGCTGGAAAGAGCCAGGAAGTGACCCAATACGGCCAACAAAACTACAGTTTCAAGTCAGTAACCACTCCCACGGGGGGCAGGGGAGCTGCTCAATGTTTTTCACTGCCACTGATCAACAGAGAGACTTTCCTTTAGCCCAAGCAAAAATTGCCTCACAGAAACTTACAAACAGTTCAGGAACAGCAAGCCTGTAACTGAACTTTTTTAAATCTCAGAAAAGTATCTACCCTTTGACTAACAGATGGCTTTAAAAACTGCGTATAATGCCATGGCTAATTAACCTGAATTTGTGCTTTGCTTTCTCATATAAACTGCAGTTCTTTTGGACAGCTTGATCTATCATCATCAGCAGCAGCATTTCCCTGCACAATATGTAGTCTATGCATGTAACAGCTGTGCAGAGGAGGATGTACTGTTGTGGCAAAGTACCTTCTTTCATCTAAATGCACTGCTGCATGTGTGCCCGTGTTCATAATAACTCACAAGTGAGTCAAAGTTAGCTCCAAATAGGCCCCTCCCCTCTTACATGCCAATGAATAATGTAGATATCATACAGCAAAATGAGAAAAGAGACATTGCACTCGGTTACACGATCAGAAAATCCAATATGCACTCTGGGACTTTGTCCCAGTTAGATTCCCAGATAGGATCCTGGTCATATTATGCTCCTATGTTAGCAAGACAATTTCCCCAAGTCTTCTCAGCAAATTACCTAAGTAGCCAGATAGTAATACAGTTCAAGAGTTAGACTAATAGGGTAAGAGCCTACTGCATCTTATAGACCCTCACATCTTGTAGTTGCATACCAAGTACAGTTACATTATGATCAGTTGTAGTCTGTTTACAAATGCAAAATAAAAAGCCTAATGTGCTTTACTTTAAACCTTTAGGTGGAAGTGCCTTTGTACTGAGGAAACTTGCAGCAGTCTCTGAGTAAGTGACTTGATCAAAGCCACACAATATGTGCATGGAGATTAATGGAATCAGAGCTTTTTTCAGTTCACAGTTATCCATTTTAGCACTACATTGTTGTCAATTCCTATTGCTATGTGTAAAAGCTGCTGTTTACTTTGAAATCCCCCCCTCCCCAGTGAATCAGTGGTCCTAAAGTTAGCTCCTAACATCTATTGCTTGTATATTTGTTATGCAGGTAGGAGGGTCAATCCAGAAGGATTGTTTTTCTATTATATAAGAATGCTGACACAGCCATACAGCTTTACATTCCTATACAGCTGACCACTCATTAACATAGTGACATTATGCTTATAACTTTAAGTACAGGTACACTTAAAAATTAAGCAGAAATCTTGTGCATACAGATAAGACAAGCCTCAACAGTTTTATAAGTAATAAAGTATGTAAATTAGTGTACCTAATAATAATACCCTATATAACATCTATAAAACATTAATAAGGCTTTACTCTGGAGGTAGCCATTATTGAAACCACCACTGGTTCTAGGTGACTTGGTTGCATTGACTAATGTCACCATAAAATGGGCATGGGTACTTGCCAGTAATAAGTGGGTTGAAGAACCAGCCTACTCTGACTTATGACAGGGACCTGTGCTACCAGTGGAAGGGGTCTATGTGTACCTTTTGGCCAGTGTGTGCCCACTATAAAACCCATCAACCCTAGTGCAATATGATAATGGCAAGTTGGTGTCCAGTTGCCCAGCTTGGGTTACCTGGGATGACTCTGCTGGCTGAAAGCTGGATATAAAATCAATCAACCATCCAAACAGGAACTAAGAATTGTCACACTCAATATCAGGTTCATTTGACCCTGGAAGTGGACAACATGATAGCAAAGAGGAGGCTGGACATCCTATGTATCCAGGAGATGAGATGGAAGGGCAGTGCAGCAAAGACACTTGACTTGGGATCCACAGTCTACCACTTGGGAGAAAGACAGACTAGAAATGATGTGGGAATTGTGGTGAGGGGACAGACTTCAAAAGACAGTGACAGGTGTCATCAGAATTAGGGACAGACTCATAGCAGTCAAACTCCAGTAAAAGGTTAGGACAGTATTCATAATCTCAGCATATGCCCCATAGCAGAGTTGTGACAGCAAGGAAGAGTGCATTCAGGCAGCAGTTTCAGGGCCTATAGGATAAAGCAGGACAACATACGTTAGTGTTGATTCTAGGAGACCTGAATGAGCATCTCTGGATCAGATAGAACAGGATAATAGGACTCTGCCTGGGTCCACATGGGTGGGGCAGCAAGAATAAAGAAGGAGAGGCCATTCTAGACTTTTGTCTGGCAAATGGTTTGATGGTAGCCAAAACGTGGTTTGGCAAGAGAGACAGTCATGAGATCACATACAAGAGTGGTCAGCATGCAACTCAAATAGACTTTCTGCTACTAAGGAAAGGGCATTGAGGTAGAATCAATGATTGCAAAGTCATCTCCAGTGGAATAGTCAGCCCACAGCATAAACCACTGATAGCCAGTATCAGCTTCATCAGAGAAGGCTTTAAGGTCAATAGAGACTAGGCTGTGGACCTAGACATTGATTGGGGAGAAAGCACAAAAGTTCAACAAACTATTCAGGGCTCTGTCACCTCAGGTAGAAGCAGAAATATGCAAAATTAAAGAAGAATGACAGCACCTCAAAACAGTATGTGTGTGTGAACTATAGAAGAGATATGCAGGTGAGCCAGCTATGGAAATAAGGTACATAAGGAGAAGCCCAGGAAGTCATTAAAAGAAACAAGGAGTGCTGGGAAAAGAGGAATATAGAACAGATGGACCAAGCTAAGAAGGAATACTGGTTGGTTAGCAAAAAGGCTAAAACATCAGTTGCACTAGCAAAGAACAAGTCATCAGAGGCACTCTACTGGCTTCTGGAAAGTGACTCAGTAAATGGCACAAAGAAACTCTTATTCAGTTGCAAGGAAAAACAAAAAGATAAATATGATGGTAATCAGAATTCTTCATAAAGGATGCCAGCAACAACCTGCTCACCAGTGCACAGGAAATCAAAAGCAGATGGAAAGAGTACTTTCAGGGCTTCTCAATGAATAAAACCTCTCAGAAGCTACACTGTCTGAAACACAGCTTATGAAAAAAGAAGTGGAACCCAACCTAGAAAAAGTAAGAGCAGCACAAAAGAAAACGAAGTCAGGAAAAGCAGCAGGCTCAGATGAGGTCATACCTCTCAACCGTATCAAATTCTTCTGTATTTACCGGTTTTGAGGGCACAGCAGATATGATCAAGATGCTGGGTGACATAGGGGAGAAATGGCTCCTGATGGTAGTCAAAGCAGTATGGACTGAAAAGCATATCCCAGTCATATCCCAGATAACTGGAGAATAAGCATGCTAGTGCCAATGTACAAGAACAAAGAGGACATTCACCACTATGGGCAGCATAGAGGTATCAAACTCCTGTCACACTGCTTGAAAGTACTGACAAGAATGACTGATAAATGAATATGCAGAGTAGGAAAATGAGAGATAGAAGACGAGCAGTTTGCAGTTGCATCAGGGTTCAGCTCTGAGCCCACTGCTGCTCATCCTGGTGATGGACTGCATTAGCAAGCAGTTTGAAGGGGACAGATCAACAAAGTTATATGTAGACAATGTAGCATTACAGGCATAGTCTGGTCAAGAACGTCTTCAAAGATTAGGGAATGGAATGCAGAACTGAAAGCACATGAGATGAAACTGAGTAGAGATATGAAAATTGTAATGGCAACAAACGGGAGAAATTAGAAGAAAATGGGAATTAAGATAGAAGAAAAAACAGTAGAACAGGTAAACTGCTTCAAGTAAGTGGGAGGGGTGGGTGAGGAGAAAGGAAGTCTGATGAGGTCAAAGCAAGAATTAAAGAGGCTGCAGCCAACTGGCACAAAGTGTCAAGTGTAGTGTATGACAGAAGAATGCCAAAGAAGCTTAAAGTAAGTTGTACAAAACAGTGGTGTGATCAGTACTACTGTATGGTGCAAAAACCTAGGCGGTGAAGGCAGAACAATTGATGACGTTGGAGGCATTAAAGATGAGGTGCATAAGAAGGGTGGTAGGATGCACACTGTGGGACAGACAAAGAAATGAGGACATCAGAGCAGAGGTCCAAGTAGCTCTAATTGCAGAGAAGGTCAAAGAGAACAGATTATAGTTGTTTGGGTACATGCATATGAAAGTAGAAGACACTCTGGTGAAGAAGATTTTTTCACAGACAGGAAGAAAGTTAGAGGAAATGAGGCCATCCAGCAAAGAGATGGATGGATTAAGGGAAGAAGACCTCTGACAGCCAGGCATGACTGTCAAAGAAGGTAGGACAGTGGCAATAAACCAAGAGAGATCTCGACAGCTGATAAGACACTTTGACCCCGTGTAGAAAATGGGAAAAAGTGTGTTTATGATGATGACAATTTGCCCAAGAATATAGTACAAGATGGTGAGTTACATGAAGAGATACAAGAAGGAAGGAGAGAAGTAATAAAAAAGAAAAGGAAAATCTGTTTGAAATGTAATATCTCCATTCTGATCAAATATTAAATATAAAGAGGAAACAGGTACATTTCCGTTTTATTATAATTCCAATTATATACTCCCATTGTTTTCCCATAATAAAGAAATTTTATGAAGCTGTGATTGAATACCTAGTGATAGAATTTGTTGAAGTGCAAATATGAATGGGAAATATAACACTAAATTTTAATTTATAAACTAATATTTAAAATAATAATTAGGAGTAAAGAATGGAACAATACATTTGAATGGATTCTCGAGCTGTTGAGGTTATAAAAATTCAGTAATGAATATCCAGCTAAATGTGTTGTGTGAAAAATCCCTTTCCAAACATCTTTAAGTGCTATTTGTATTGAGCACTTGACAGTAAACAAAATAAGTAACATAAAACATCATGTCAGAGACCTTATAACTATAAAGTCTCTAAACTGCATACATAATCAGGTAAAGACAGAGTGTGGAGTAAAGGCGAATGAGAAGGGTTGGTGAAGGATGACAGATAATGGTGATTAACTACAGGTATTTTCAGTTATACTTGTGTTGAAAGATCTGAGAGAGAAATATATAAAACTTACAAAAGACTGAAAAAGTTTGAAATAAGTTATCTTGAATTTAAATGGGTACATACACACACACTCACACACACACACACACACACACACACACACACACACACACACACACACACACACACACACTGAACGATCAAAAGATTGAATATATTTAAAACCAATGATCTTGGATTTAAATGGACCTAATCTCCTTTTGATATATCAGAATCATTTAAACTGTATGCTGATTAAGTTATTGAAACAGTCTGTGTAATTAATTGCAATATTTTATATTTGATCATAGAAATATTTCAATTAGTAAATTACCAGTTAGACTAGAAATGTTCAGTTTCCATAGTTAGGGTAACTTTTTTGTTAAAATATTGTATAAATCATAGATGTCAAACAAAATGGTAAATACTAAATTGAGTTTTTCAAGGAATATTCCTTTATACTATCAGTAATTTCAGTAGACTATAGGGCATTATTAGTTTAATAAATGCATACAGACAAGCAGCAATTGTATTAAGACATTTAATGTTTTGTCAACAAACATAAACAGACTGAATAACAGCAAGAAAAGGGTTGTTTTTTCAACTAACTTAAAATATAATATTTTCAGACACACATCTTATAGAATATGTTGAAAGATTTACATTTAATCAGTATACAGTATAAAATGCTAGGCAATTTGTCATTTAAGGCTAAATCAAGAGGAGCTTTTGTCTTTTGAAAAACTGCTATTATGCCAAAAATAAAATTCTCATTCAGAGATGATAATGGAATGTTTACCACAGTCGTAACAGAATATCAAAAAAGGCTGTTTACACCAGTAAATATGCAATGGATACCAGGACATACAGTAAAAGTTGTACAACTTTATTTAGATATATTATTAAATAACATGACGGGTAACTTCATATTTGCATGTGACTTTAATTGCATTTTTGGAAAATCAGATACAAGTGCAAATTGAAACCCTTGGGTAATGTATTGAATTTAAAACACAAATACATTTAAGGAAGAGGAATCACTAATTTTAATGTACATTCCCTATGATTTTGAAACACAAAGGACTAAATATAGAATATTCATATCCAATGAAGTTTATACGAAAAAGATTTCTTTAAAAGTACATCTAGTCCACTATCAGATCATAAGGGGTATACATATACATTAACCATAAATAAATTAGCTGTGCTAAACAAAATTCTTTCATATGTATTTAAAGCAAATTAATTTAATGGCTGGTTTAACAAAAAGCAGAGAATTTTCTCTCTTTTAATGATAATAATGAAGTGGCTAATGACATATTATGGAATGCATGAAAGCCTTTCTCCAGGATTCAATGAACTCTGTGTAGGTTCATCGTGAAGCCTACACAAAGTTAACGTGTTTGCACAATGGTGCATGGCATGTGGCAGTGCACAATGCATATTAACGCCATGTGGTGTGCCAATGTTAGGTTTCATGGCCGGCAGCATATAAGCAAACGTGGAATCAATCCTGTATAAAGCACAGCTCCAATATACCATGGATTTGTGCTAAATGCCACAATGACCAACAGGGCTTCAAAGATAGCTGTGCATTTGTTAGTGAAACATATCTCCACAATGGCCAACATAATGCAGGGACATTTAACCATAAATAGAGATATATTTGCATAGATGTTGCATATAAATGTGGTAGAATGAAGCTCAAACATACCTGTCATCTTCTCGAACAAGATATGTGGACAAAAGCACACATAATGGGAGGACAAATGCCCAAAAATAGAGACAGATCTTTAATATTGTACTTCCAGCTTAGAAAGTTGATAAAATAATAGGTTATACATTATCATTAACTCTCTGAAGAGCATGAAGTTTGAAACTCAAATCTCACTCATCAGTTTCTGACTTCACTCCATAATGACCTGCCAATGATCTATCAGAAAACAAAAATGTTATGAAGAAAAGATCACAAATATGAAACAAAACTGGACATTCTGCACAATTCAGGACAGTTGAGAGGTATGCACTCAAATGTATATAATATTGAGTCACATCAATTAAAAGATCATCCCAGTGATATGGCAGAAAGCCACAAATTTGATAAGAAAAACATCTGGATATCCTGGGCATATCTGGGCAGTTAAGAGGTATGAATGTGAAGTATATGGTCCAAATACAGTACAAGACAGTGTATCTACAGTGCAAAGTATTGTGATATTCCATTCCTGGCACTCTGTACTGACACTGTGTTAAAGATCATTAACAGGACATGGATTGCCATGTCAAATGATCGCTCAGGGGAAGTGCATATATTGAACAGGGACACACAGATGAATTGTAGGAATGAACACAGGGAAAGAGGACAGGTGAAACTCCCTCACATACAGCAGAGGAGAGCACATCAATGGAAGATGGCTGCAGCAGCAACACAAAGCACATATCTATATGATACAGTATGGATTGTACAGTGAAAATGTGTTGCCTGTGACTGTCACACAAGGGGACATAACAATGGGGAGGATGTCTGTGTGAGATAAGCATCCTTACCTGAAGAATGCAGGGGACATCTATGAGCAATCTGACATACAATTGGGGTAGGGTTCATATTGTGAAGCTGTGCAAACTGATATGTCTGAATATGAGTGTACTCTCAGAGGAGGTCCCCAGTAAGGGGCCACAGGTAAAGGATCATGGAAAACATTACAAGAACCAACCACATTCATGGACAATATCAGAATAATGCCACCACTAACCCCATGCCTCTGACATAACATATGTGATAAGGAATGATAAGAGATTAGCCTGCACACACACACACACACACACACACACACACACACACACACACACACACACACACACACACACACACACACACACACACACACACACACACACACACACACACACACACACACACACACACACACATTGAACAACTATTATGATACATCCACACTCTATACCATGCACAATGTCCTAGCACTGTGATATCTGCAGGAGGTGTTAGGAGGGACATTGCTGTACCTATATACGATAGTATGGGCATTACTGGCTAGCTGCCTTGTGTGCATAGTATATATATATATATATATATATATATATATATATATATATATATATATATATTGTGTGTGTGTGTGTGTGTGGATATATATATATATATATATATATATATAAATATATATATATATATATATATATATATATATATATATATATATATATACCATTTATATGGCATAATCCACACTGTCAGGAATAATGTACTTGCCATTAATTTCATCAAATACATATGTATGTAGTGTGGTGGCCATGGTGGTGCAGCAGTTAGCGTTGCTGCCTCACAGCAAGAGGTTCTCTGGTTTGATTCTCAGCTGGGGTGCCTTCTGTGTGGAGTCTGCATGTCCTCCCTGTGGTCGCATGGGTTCCCTCCAGGTGCTCCGGTTTCGTCCCACATCCCAAAGACATGCTGTAGGTGGATTGGACACTCTAAATTAGCCCTAGGTGTGAGTGTGTGCATACGTGTGCCTTCTGTGGAAGGTTGGGCGCCGGGCTGGCAACTCAACACCGTAAAACTCCACTGCCAATCATGAGCGGACAGGTGATCCGCTGTGGCGACCCCTAACCAGGAAAAGCCGAAAGAAGAAGAAGAAGACATATGTATGTAGTGTGTGCACAAGCAAAACAGATAGCACATATGCATCTGGTGTAATAACCTGATTGGTGCTCCGCAACATCAGACAATCATGTGCATTCCACAGAAAGAATACCTAGGTATGGCCAATAAGCTGTGTGACAGTGCACTGTGATAAAGGTGGTACAATTCAGTTACACATCACTGGAAGATGTGTATGGAGGTACATGAAGAAGGGTGCATTGTATACAGTTATTGGTGTGATGAAGGCTGGGAACCATGAAGGCATTATGACCTCTGATGTGCATGTGCTTCACATACTCAGTATTTGTGTTGCATTCAAGGGAGTAGTCAGCACTGTGACAACATTCTGGTGGATGTACCACTTACCATTTACCCCAGGACATGGGTAACATGCCTATTGATCTGATTATAGGATGTGATGTCCACATTATACTTGGGTGGTGTGTTTGTTTCCTGATTCAACAAATCCCTCCATGTTTCTTGTCAATGCAGGTGTTGTCATGGCTGTGGCAGCAGTTTTTGGTATGTGTTGATACTGACTGAATTATACTAACATCACAGCTGGAGTCAATGATTGCCCACAATCTGTAGTCCTTCAGGCAGCTGTTTGGACACAGCATGTGTATGTCGTCTGTGATGTCTACCACTTAACTAATGGGAAGGAAAGGGCCTAGCAGACACCCTTGATGTACTGACCTAACCACTGGACCTGAGATATATATAGGTCACATCACACATTTCAACATAGTGAGATTCCACATACGGCATACACTAGTCTATCCATTTGGTAATATAGCTGCTTATGGCCACATATGACAGTGTTGAGTGAATACCTCAGTGTGGATTTGTGTCAAATGCCTTGACTTGGTCAAGTTCCACAAGATGATACTGTTGTCATCATGCATGCCCTCGATGACCTCTTTGAGGACATCTATCAGATGTAACAGACTTAATGTAGCATTAACAACTCACACAGGTCTGCTGCAAACACATCAAGTATTACTAGAGTACATGTAGAGGAGGTCCATGATGACATATCAGTTTACCTCACAGTCGAGGAGACTCAGGATGTCTCTATACATGCATGCATTGGGTGCTGTTCCCCCAACTCAGGTGGATGCATGTTGATGTACACCCTTGTATGGGAACATAGGCCATGTGGAGGGTGTGTTGAACTGTGTATTCAATAGTATCAGGAAGGTGTATCTGCTGAGTCATGCCACAGGTGACCTGTGATGTTGTCACAGCCCATTGATTCCATGTGATAGGTCTGGATGAAGGTAAGACAGTACATACTGCCCATCATGATCTGACCTAGGGTTTAGACACAATCCCCCATGCAGGTATCATTGAGAAAACCTCCAAGCTGGGTATTAACCCTTACATCAGTTGATGGGTAGCCAACTGTCTCAGTGATATAACACATCATGTAAAAGTCGGTGAATCATCCCGCACCAGAAGAGCTGTCAGCAATAGCAAACCCCAGGGATCTGTGCTTGGCCCTTCATTGTGTGAATTATATTTCTCAACAGTTCAGGCTAAAGTATATGGCCTTTGGCTTATTAAGTTTTCTGATTATTGCATATTATGTGCAATCATTGAGTCCGCCAGTGGTGATAACATAGCACATTAGGAGGAGATAACACACGCAACTAAATGGTGACAAAGACACACGATCTACAAATAAATGCAGAAATTTCCATTTGTAATGCTGTCCATCTGAAAAGTGGAATTCCATGTTAATCACAGCATTGACAACAGTCCTGCTATGCAGAAACTTAGTGATGCAAGCACTGGGAACACATGTAGATAGCAACTGGAACTTTGATCACCAACAGTCCACACTGGTATTGAAAGCCTATGTTGTGCACATCATAAGTCACGTCATCATATTGAGATCTTAGGAATGTATGACAGCGCTGTAGTCAAACCTCATCACAACACTAATACAGTATAATGCTCTATTTTTTGTGTGCCTCACCAGACACATGTAGCAGCTGGAGAGACCACAGGGCTTTCTCAGAAACATAACACAGGGCCAACAAACCATGCCATGATGTATGTGGATAGATTAAAAACAATGTCACTGTAATTGTAATAGACTGAGGTGACTTCTGCTTGACCTCCAGGCCAGTCTCTGACCCTGCCATGGTGGGAGTACTGCATATCCAAAAATCTGATATGGCTGATGATATCAGCATTGTCTGTTGAGGAAAATATAACAGAGTCCCACATGCTGGTGTAAAATGCTCCCTGCAATGTCAAGCGACAGTTCACCCACAGACACAGTTGACTGTAATGAAAATAGAACCCATACCTATCTAAGTCCACACACACACTACAGTTCATAGTACTTTACCCAACCACCACAGCTCAAATCTGACTTGGAGTGTGTCAGACAACACTTTATAGCTGATTATATCAGCAGTTATTGTTGAGGAGAATATAACAGTGTCCAACATGCTGGTGTAAAATGTTCTCTGTAATGTCAAGTAACAGATCACACACACAGTTAACAGCAGTGAGAATAGAACCCCTACCTATCTAAATGTACAGACTACAGACCACAGTACTTTATGCAAGTCCCACTGCTTAAGTCTGACTTGGAGTGTGTCAGACAGCACTTTATAGCTGATTATATCAGCAGTTATTGTTGAGAAGAATATAACAGTGTCACACATGCTGGTGTAAAATGCTCCCTGTAATGTCAAGTAACAGCTCACACACACATTCCCACATGAGTAAGCAGTGCGCAAACACAAGCCATGTTACTAAAGTCAGACTGTTAGCATTGTGCCTATCAAATACACTTGCTGCTTAACTGATTCTGTGGCAGCATGTGTTAATGCATTAACACATTCCTTGCTGGAGCCAGGTGGTACTGGATTTGAATACAGGTGCACCTAATACTTTTAAATACATTGGAATACATTGCCTCCATATCTAATAGTTTTAAATACTTGTAAATACATTGCCACCATTCCCCATTGCTGTGTGTCGGTGCTCAATGTATATGGCAGGCCTACACTTACACCTGTTGCCACAAAAAGATTGAGAAAACACTTGTCTATGTTGCAGTTTATTGCTATAAACTGCAATGTCACAACAGTAAAACAAAGGTTGCGTACCCTGTAGTAGAACCCAGGACTTTCTTTACTCCAGCATTACACTTACACCTGCTGCCACAGGACTAGTTACATGACATTACATATTTTACTAATCATTCTTAAGTTCATGGTGTTAACTGCCTCACAGCTTCACTTAGCAGGTTTACGCAATGCCCAGTAGTATTAATTGAATGCATCCGGTTTCCATTTTTGGCTGTCTGGGTCCTATCTAGCCACTTGTCCAGTTTGTGCAGTGCCATGCTTTGTGCATATGAGATAAACACAGCCAAACCTGATATTCATTTTTCACAGGTTCCAGTGTTTGTACTAACCAGCACATCACACAAACAGTGCCCCCCCCAAAAAAAAAGAAAAGAAAAGAACAAAAGGTAGAGGTAGATGCAATGAGAAAAAGCAATCTATGACATACACTACAAAATGTTACCACATGAGATATTTCTACATAGATCTGGATTTCAACTCTCACTCCAATGCACCTTCAGAACACAGGATGGGTGTCTTATCCCTCTTTGCCAGACAAACAGCTATGCAGCAAAAAAACTGAAGCCAGTCTGCACACAACCAACTTCAACAGCATCTACAGTGATATCAAACAATGCAATTGTTATTTGTATATTTATTAGTTTTGGATGTAGTGCAGGTAGTGATCACACAACCTGTCATGATTATTGCTTGCAAATATAAAGCTCTGTCTTACATTTCTGTGTTTGTTGGCCATTCCTCATTTATCTGAGCAGTAATCCAAGACATGCAGTGTGTAAGCCATTCTATATCATGGACCTTAAAATGTATGAATATATTAAGTGGAAAAAATATCATATGCAATTGCTAAAAAAATGAAGGGCAGGTTGGATGTGAAGGAACACAACCTGTGACTTGTGTGCTGCTTACTCACATTTCCAGCCTTACATCTAACACTTTGTAGATCTAGCCTGACACATCCAGTGGAAGTAAGGTAGTCTACAGTGCAGTTGTGTTTTTGTTCTCCCAACCACTAATCACTTACGGTTGATATCCATTAAAAAACACTGTGGGAGTGATTGCACTATGTTTACATCTCATACACAGATCCATTTTTTGGGATTCAGCAATTTTAATGAGTTCACACCTCATCTGCATCTTCACCATGCTAACAGCCCTGAATCTGTGCCATATAAAAAGACAACCATGTAGCTAAGCAAACTGATGGTGAGGAGACTTGTTGATGTTGGGAAGACTGCAGATAATGCTATCTCTTCAGGAAATTTCTGTACAGAGGAGTACTGAACTTCAGAAGGTATGCTTCCATTTGGTCATCTACATACTGCATATGTTGGAATGTTGTTGTTGGTCCTTCGACTTTTCCCAGTTAGGGGTCACCACAACTTAACTCTGGTTCACTAATGATTGGCAGTAGATTTTCACGAACGCCAAGGTGCCAGCTTGACGTCCAACCTGCAACGAAGGCACGCCCATTTACGAATGTCTTTTGAACACCACCAACTGCGGGGAGGACATGCAGACTCCACACAGAAGGCACTCCCCACACTCCAGCAGAGAATCGAACGGGAGAACCTCTTGCTGTGAGGCAACAACACTACCGCTGCACCACTGTGGCATGCTGGAATGTATTTAAGAAAAATCTGAGGCAAATGCTTTTACACTTTTATCTGTATGTATTAGAAGTGTACTGATGACATGGGCATGTTTTCCAAGCCATTTCAGAGGTATACATGATTACCAATACATGAAAATGGAATGCTGTGTGATAAATATGTACAAATGTTTCAGGGACAGTTCCTTTCATAGCACTTTTAGCATTTCAAAGCTGGTTTGTTAGCAAAATGTGTCATTTCCTGTTCTTCTGGAAGGTGAGCAAAGGTGAGTTAATGTTATGGCACAAAAAGGGCACACTATTCTATTGGGGGTGAGTTAATGTTATGGCACAAACAATTGTATGTTGCTCTTGTTACTCTCCTTGTTTTGCATCCTGCCTGTTGTTCATATTTCATATCTCTAGACTTTTTATGTTTCTCCAGTGGGTAATACTGAGTGGCTACTTTTTCTGTTTGTTCTGTAAACATTTATTTTGTAGTTATGTGATACTTATGTGTATTATCCTTCTGTTGTCTTTTACAACACCTAGGACTATGTCACCTAGGCATGTCAATCTTTGGAGACCCTCCTTCACCGATGCTGAGACCAGGTGAATGTGGATGCCTTTAGGCAACATGGTGCTTTTCTGCTGGAATGGGGATGGGGAGATATGGCACATAGGTTGCAAATATGGTCCCAGATAGTAGCTAATGTGAATGCTGTGGGTGGCCATGGCAGGACATATGAGCAGGTACATCACAAGGCCACTGACATGATCACATATGCACAGAGGAGAGCAGCTGCAGTGAGCTGTGACCAGATGGTTACTGGAGGAAAGCCTGCTAGGGAACCACTGCTAACACTCAATGAAGAGTTCCTGACCAATATTAGGGATCTAGACAGCTGCCAGGAGAGTACAGTACAGCATGTGCTGGATGTTGGAGCAACAGTTTTACAGACAGCAAGCACATCCAAAGAGGAGCTCCCAGGTAGGTTTTGGTGTCTGAACAGTTGAATACTGTTATATTGTAAAACAATTGAAATCTAGAATTTACTTCTGTGTCACATCTCTTTTTTTGAGTGGGGTTGAAGATTGCTACAGTTACTAGTTTAGGCTGGAGTTGTCAGGTGCTTTCTTGTTGAAAGTATAGTTAATGGACATATAAAGGAGTAAAAGTATTACCCCAGGCGTTACTGTTAATTGTGATGATGTTGCTCTTATCTCCTGCTTAACGTCTTCCAGAACCATCTGGATTACAGAGGGGAATTTCTACTGCAGATGGTAAGCCAAACATTTTATGTCAGTACTGCTGAGCAATTTAAAGAAATATTTTAGTGCGTGCTGTTGATGTCAGCCCTGTTGTGTGTCTGTCTGCAATAGTGGTAGCACTGTTATTTTGTTAGCATATATTGCAGTATAGTAGTGCTGCGGTGGTGGTGCTGCGGCAGCATTGTCGCCTCACAGTTAGATGTTGCCCATTCGATTCTCAGTTAGAGCATCTTCTGTGTGGTGACATGCGTGAACAGGCATTCCTTCATTGAAGGTTGTGCATTAGGCCTGGCAAGCCAGCACGTAAAACTCTACTGCCAATCATTAGCAGACCGGAATTCCGCTGTGGCGACCCCTCACCGGGAAAAGCCAAAAGACACAAACAAACAAGTAGTGCAGGTATTAATTTATTCCTGTGTTTGTTGCTTTTTATCACAGATGATCATGAAAGTGGGAGTGTGAACCCTCTGCCACCTGATATCAATGTATCAGCAGACTCTAATGATGATCCTGGCCAAACTGAGGCAAGTCAGGATGTCCAGAGGTTGAAGCTGACACTGAGGTTGACATGCAGCCATCCCCTGCAATTCCATCAGACACAGCCAGTAGGCCTATGCCTACTCATTCCATTGATGCCACAGACATTGGACAGGTGGAGGGTGAGGCCATTGATCAAGGATGTGTGGCTACTGTGACTTCAGTGCCTGTTGATTCTGGCCGTACCCAAAGTGTGGGTGAGGTGCCACATAGGAGGGTTGATAGGGGTGCTTGGAGGGGGGGGGGCTGCTGTCCCTCCTTTACCTGGTGCAGATGTGTCTTCCTGTGCCACTCAAAGTATGTTTAGAGCTATCATGGAGGCACAGGCACATTCCCATAGGTGCTCCAGACATAGAGTCAGGGTTGTAGATGTGACACACTCTGACATGCATGACTGCCTCCACCATGTTGCAGATTCAGTAGATCAGATGAACAACATGTTGGACCGAGCGGTGTCTGTGATGGAACGTCTGCTGGGAGGTGAATGGTATCCACACGGGTATAGGTCACCACATCATCTGCTGTCAGACAATGTGGCCACACCCAGTCACACTCCAATACTGACAGTACTTCTACTGCTGCATCTGTGAGTGTGCTGTCTACACCCAGATATGGCAGGCCATGGAGTCATAGTCCTGGGTGCCCCCATGAAGATAGCTCATCCACCAGACATCAGTCACATTCAAGTAGCAGCACTGCATCTGACTATGGGCATGGATGTGCCAATGCAACTCCTGGCAAAGCCATTTCTCATGGTTGGGAATGACAACGATGAACTGCCACCTCTGCCATGCATGGCTCACACTTGTCCGACATACCAAGATGTAGAGCCAGTACAGTGCTTGGCTGTGTTCATGCAAACACTCACACAGCAATTTCACCTGCAGGACCCCTACAGACACACACACAACAATTACTTATTTTGTCTCACTGGTCATTTTTTGGTTTATCCAATTGTCTGCCTGCTTCTCTTTCTTACTCCACACACTCGTCAACCTTTTGTGTCAGCCTAGACTTTCTGCCCCCCCCCCCCACACACACACACACACACACATGCAAAACACTCTGTGTAAGTGATGATAACTGCCGTATCCCTGTTTTCAGTCTTTTGGATTCCAGGATACATAAGCTGTATGTATGATGCTCAAGGTGCAAAGCTCACTTAGTGCTTAGTATATCTGCATTTGTAGTGTTGAACTGTTAATTGTGCCTTTGACATATATTGGTATTGGAAAGTTAGATAGTTGATAGCATCAAAATTTCCCAACTTTATAATGAATGATCTTGTGAGGGTTGTGAAGTCAGAAACTGCAATTCTATCATTACTTTCTAACTTCTCTTGTTAATGATTTTCCAGTACAAACGTGCAGTGCTAAATTGAGGGCATGCAGTGATGATCAATACTTTTGAGAGGTATCACTGTGTGAATCTTTGATGCTTGAGCTACTACTTAGTAATGGACACATACAAGTAAAATAAGTCTCTGCTGTCAAATGTTAAGGTACTTTCTGTACATATCACCCACCTTTTACTTGCTTACTGTACCAGCTAAGGAAACACAAGAATATGCCATGCATTCATTTTATTAAACAATACACTCCTGATTCAGGATGTGCCTTGTAAATGCATCAGTTGCCACAGTTTTAGTTTAGGGTTGACTTTGTCTGATACAAGCAGTACACAGCCAATACATTTGGGAGGTAAAGGTTGTGTGAGTTGCCTGGCATCAATGTTACTATATGTATGTGAGTAGGAGGAAGGTTTTAGGCCCCTAGTTGGTGAGTGAGTGTGCTATGTGTTGTCTCTTAACCAGTGCAAGGGCATACTGAGCACATCTACATCTGCCCATACCCACAGCAGCTGGTGGTTCCCCCTCTGAATATTCATCTGCCTGTGGCTGAGGTGACCTTGGCCTTGGTGGTGGGATGTCTGCCCCTTCTGCTTGCTGATCTTGTTGAAGCTGTTTCTTCAGGATTATGTTGTGTAACATGGCACATAATTTGAATATTTCTGTACATGTCCATAGATTGTACTGCAGGGCTCCCCCAGATGTATCTAGGCAGTGGAACCATGGATTCAGCATCCCAAACACACACTCTATGATATTTCTGGTTTGAGCGGGTGCCTCATTATGGCACTCTTCCATGGGTGTGTACATTTCTGATGGGTGTCATCAGCCACTGTTCCAGTGCATAGCCTGCATCCCACAGTAGATGACTCTGTGAGATATCCCCCTAGCAAACATCTGGTACAGTGAGAGGTGTTCCAGATATGTGTGTCATGGTAACTGCAAGGGGTGCCAACACATACCTTCAAGATGATTCCCTTGGCATTACACACAACTTGGTAGTTGATAGAGAGATAGCCCTTTCTGTTTATGTAGAGCCTACCCTGTTCCCTGGGTGGTGCCTTCATTTCTATATATGTGCAATCTATGGCACCCACTACCTCAGGAAAGTGTGCTACATGGCAGAACTGCATATTTCTCTACCTCTTCTCAGAACTACAGGGAAAATATATCTGGTCACAGGTATGTTGGAGCATAGCATTCAGGAATTGGTGGAGGATCCTGCATGGTGATGCTTATGACACCCCCAGCATGTCCTCTAGCAGTCTCTGAAAAGTACCTGTAGCTATACCTGTAGCTAAGATTCTAAGGGTTACACATACCTTTGTCTCCAGTGGATGGGTTCCTCTTGGTTGGCTCTGACTCTGAGTTGAGGACAGCAGAGGTCTCAGAGCTCCTGTAGTGTGTCCCTGTCCACCCTGTAGTGCTCTAGAATTTCCACATCATGTGGGCTGTGAAAAGGTAAATGGGACCTGAAAACTCTTCTCCTTCTCAGCCTCAACCTGTTAGCTGCAGCAGCATTAGCATTGGCTTCAGCCTGTAGCACATACAAATTAATTAAAACAGCAGCAGCCCCTAACATTCTGTCCATGTAGACTCCTTTCCGTGGTTGTATTCCAAAAGTTTTGGAATTTGCAGAAGAAACCAGCACAGAGCCTTTATAGCTTGTTGAATATCTCCACCATGTCAGATTGGTTAATTAGTATGCAATCTAGCTACTTATGCTGTAATTAGCATGCCACAGTGTTTACCTTGCTTGTGCAGGAGTGCAAGCCTCTACATGGTGTTTACTGAATCTAAAACTATGTGCGCCCATGTGTGCATCATGCTGTGATGAACCCATGGTGAAAAACAACCATCTTAGCTTTAATAAATCCTCCTGATTTTTTTTTTTTTGGTTGTCGTCTTGCACATCATTCTTACCAGTGCAGTCTCCAATGCCCCACATTTAAGCTGGTTCTACCAGCTAGTCTCCTACCTTACTAGACTTACACTGGAATTGCTGGGTCAGGTCATGGATCCTAAAGACATCACAGGGGTTTGGCCATCTTTGCTTCCATCTGGGAGGATTCTAGAATATGCACAATCCACTTCCCTTTTCTTGCTGTGCACCCACCCATCCAGGACAGGCATGCACAGCCCACACCCCTGCTTCCCTGCCTGAGCCCTTAATGGAACCTGGGTTGGCTGGGCTGTATTCATGGTTTTATCCTTGTATACCACCAGAGTGTTATAAAAGACATAGTCTTATGGCAAAACAACCATATGGCATAAATGTAAACTGAAATAAAGAGACAAAGTTAAAAATACAAGAAGACATTGACTTCTTTATATTGAAAGTAAGTAAAGAATGTATACTCAAAGATATAGTCAATAATTTAAATAAAAAGTACAGATAAGTAAGGTTTCAGTAGCTTTAGAGAAAAATAAACTTTCTGCCTATTCATTCATTCTTAATAGTTTATGCAAATTAGCTAATATGTCAAAATTGACACCTAAACTCAATTGAACTGATAATATTCAAAACCCAGAAAACAGCAGATTAATTTCTGGTGTGGAAGACATTCTCAATGTTTTATAAGCTTAATAAGAGGGCTATTAATAGTGATAAACTGGAGTAACAAATGACAAGGCATTTTAAAACAAAATGTTTATAAGAAATTATCTAAAAAAGGTCCCTTTCAGATTTTTGCATGTTAGTAGCTCTCGATACACCTGCTCACTGCCTTTTGTTCAAAAAGCAAGTACTCTAACTGCTTCTAGCCTAATCTCCCATTTCTACATAGCTCTCCCAACACTCACTGTTGTAAACTACATAGCCCTAGCAGAACCTAAACCCTAAACCAAAAACTCCCATCTAGTTCCCAACATGACTCCTCAGTCCCTTACCTTAAACCTCTTCTCCCCCTCCCTAACCCTAAAGTCCTGGATTGCTTCCTAAATCAAAAACTCCAACCCCCCCAACCTAAATTCCCTGATCACTCCCTAAACCTAAAACTCCTTTCCTGTACCCTAGCCCTAAAACCCCCCTCCTGCTCCCTACTGACAGCTGCTTGGCTGAAGTCATATTCGAGTCTGAGAATGAGCACTGCTCCCATCACACAGTTGCTTGCCTGAACTTATATTCAACTCTGAGCACAAGCATCAGCCTACCTGTGCTGTATGACGTTTGAGTTCCTGGCTTCAAGACAGTGATGGTAGTGAATCCATCTAAAAATGTTAACTTACTACTGAAGCCAATAAATATCACATTAATAACAACTACAACTAAAATATATATAAAAGAAAATATAGCACCAGGAGTGAATAGAATTATTCCAAAAATGTATAAATTATTTTCACATAAAACCGTACAAGTCATAAATAAAGTTTTTTAAATTTACAGTTAAAAAATAAAACTCTTCTCTCATGGAAATATCCATTATTATATAATGACTGGCCATTAACATTCAGAAATGAGCACGCTGATTGGTCAGCCCAGCCAACGTGCCAGTTTTAAATCGAGTATATAACAATGGAAAAAAGTCCATTTCCTGTATGTTATAACTTTTTAAGCTCTCCTCACCTTAAAAATAATAATAAAATTATTATGAGAATGTACCTGATTTTCCTTGTATTTTCTCCATCCTGTCTTCCTCATACTTCTAAAGTATCTGGATTTCAACCTTATTTAAAAAAAATAGAAGCAGTGGATATCTTTCTTTCTCCATTGCTTCATTTCCAAAGCACTAATGTACTGCGTAATGTGGGAATGTAAGTCCCATACGCATGTGCAGTACATAAAAAAAAAATAGCAAGATATCCAACGAAAGCAGAACACCATGGTGCCATCATACAAAGACATTATTCAAAAGGCCTTCATCCTCGTGATTAAACCATGCCAACTGTGGGTAAATCTTCAATATATCACACCCATGTCATCAGTTATTGCTATAGTAACTCCCATACTAAACCTAGATAAAAATCATATTTTATGCTCATTTCATAGACCTATAAATTCACTAAATTAATATTATGTAATATTTAGTCTACCACCTTACTACATGAAGCTCCATTAGGATTTATAAATACACAAGCACTTCAAGACTATTAGCTTCAATTCACTATATAGATTATAACAAAAATGATAAACAATTGTAAGTCTAGATATTAAGAAAGCTATTGACTCAATAAAATGGCAACTTCTAATTAAGGTTTTCAAGCACTTTAGAGTTCTAGATTCTTACATAAAATGAATGAACTTGTATCAAGATACCAAAGGATATGTCAAAACTGAAACCTATTCACAGCATTACATGTTAATAAGGAGCCAAACAAGGAAGCCCAGTATAACTATTATCATTTGTACTTGTAACTGAATTATTAATAAATGCAATAAGGCAAAATAAAAGTAGTATATCTTTTAACATTATGAAAAATTCAAAACAAAAACATTATTTACTAATGATACTTTATCAATACTAGCAAGTATTTAAACACCAGTAATAAGTGTAGATATAACATTAGATTATGCGCAAATTTCAGCCATCAAAGTTAATGATAAAACCAATGCTTTGCAATGGAATTATTTTATGTCCTTCTATTCAGTGTTGTAGTATTCTTTACATATGGGTTGTATTCCACCCAAACAACCTGACGTCTGGCCTTTATACAACAGCTTAAAGCCACTGCCTGTACATGGGACGTCACACATTGGCACAGACAATGTCATCCATTAACGGGATGTACCATCTTCAGAACTATTTTGACGCTATTCGGAAAGGTTGACTCATACGTTCAGTCTGCCGTTGGATCCCGTTGGTTCACCTTACAGATTCAGATAAGTACTCCATAGAGGATTTAATATATTGCTATGCCTTTTGCTTTGTTAATGTCATCCAGGAAGGGCAAATGTAGGTGTGGAAGGCAAATTCCACATAAAGATACTCATGAGCTGTGCTTGTTTTGCTTAGGGCCTACTCACGACCACCAGTCCTGTTCTGTTTATCAGCCCTTCATCCCCAAAACTTTGCACAGTCATCTGTCAGCTTTGAATTTATACTTAGAAAACCAAAGACTTAAACGTCTGGCTAGGGACACTATGGAGGGTTCCATGAGTACTTCTGTGCCATCTGTAAAGAGGAAGGTCAGCAAGGCTAGGCCTGAATCTTCTTTAGTTGTGCCTGCTTCCTCAAATGTAACCCTTGAGGTTGATGGAAACCCGGCGGTACGATCGGAGGTAGGATCCACTTCCTCGGTGGGTACTGGGATGGAAGCTGTCAGGAGTGCATATCCAGTGATGGGAGTAACGCATTACAAAAGTAACGAGTTAATGTAATATATTACATTTTTTACTAACTAGTAATACTAGGTGTTACTTTTCAATATACTAATGCAGTAATAGTAATAAGTTACTTTTTTAGTAACTAGTAATGCAAATGTGCATTACTTTTGCATTACTCGGTGTTCCAAATGATTTTTTTCTCTTTTTTATTTTTCTCGCTTTGTGCTTTGTGAGCTGATGTCATCACATGCGTGATGACATCAGCTCCATCAGGGCTACTAGCCTGTTGGAACTGAGCTCAAGGAGCTCTCATCGTGCACACATTTCCAGCTGTTCAAATGCTTTGCGAGCGGGAACGGCACTCCGAACGGATTTAACTGAATGCAAGCGAGCAGGGTAAGGAAATCTTTATTTTTTTCTGAAACAGGAATTTTTTGGCTTTGTCCCTGAGTGCTGTTCAGCAAAAAGGTTACGTTGAAAGATGAGTGTTATGTCAAGTCTGTAGTTAGTCGCTAAATAATTACAGACGTCCATGTTAGTTTGAGACTTCATATGCTTTAGAAAGTGAATGTTAATGCAAAGTCTACTACTCATCTAGCAACTTTCTAAATATATAGCAACAATATTTAAATTATGTGCTTTCTTTTGTGCCTTTAATCCTCATTACATTATTTTTGGCTTTGCCACTGATTCTTGCGCTTCTTGGTTGAGAGGTACGGTCTATACATAGAACTGATGAGCTAACTAAATCATGTACTTTCTAAACCTTGTGGGTTTTCTGATTGTTGCTCAAGCAGTTAAAAAAATAATAATAGAGGATGATAGGAACAAACAGGAAAGCTACAACTATGCCAAAATGTTGTACCATTTATGGTGTTGCCATGGGCAATTCTGATTGGCTTACAGGTGTAACTCTTGAAATGCTACTCGCTTTCTAGCCTACTATATGAGATGTGAATGAGTGACTACAAAGTGAAACAAGTTTGCAATGCAAAAAGCAATGGCATTGTGAAGTGGTGATAACTAGAAACAGGCATAATTGCTTTTAAATCCTGTTACAAACAGGATGGGGAGGGTGACCTAATGGTTAAGGTGCTTGCCTTGCAAACACAAGGTGCAGGGTTTGAGTCTCACAAGGGATAATTGGCTAGGCTTAAAATGGCTCACAAGGGCAGTTAGCTTAGTACTAACCTATGAACACAAAACCACTTTCTGTCATATAGATCATTACCCAAAGTTCAATATCCGTATACAATGAACTATCAAGAAAACCTACCAAAAACTTGCATACCATAGCAGACACTTTTTAAATAACAATGCTAAAAAATATAGCAGCTATGTTTGTTCTGTCCTCACTATTATATGCTTCATCAACCTTCAATGCTCTCTCCTAACCAAATACAGAACACTGCTATTACAAGATAGCTAGATTTCTAGCAAACCATAACACAAAATCACATTAATATCTAACCTTAAAACAACAATAGCAAGAGTTCCCACATTTCCTGTTTATAACCCATTTGGTAGCTGTTCATAAAATTAATAATAAGCCTCAAATCTGCCCTGCATTCCTAAACATAATCATAACTTAATCTCTCAACATACCTCTCTGATCCAAGGACAAAGTATTAATAATAATAACCAAAATCCATAACTTTTTTGGTCAGTCATTATATTCAAATTATTTCTCCAAAATGTGGAATGTTTTCTCTAGCTTCATTAGACTACAAACCAACCAACACAAATTCAAAGCCTTACTAAAGTAACAGTTCACCACATCATGGCTATGCTCCTGCACTTCTCCTGGACAGAACATTCATCATCTATGTTGTTCACCACTCCTCCCATGAAGTAAACTACCACATGCAGAGCCATGAAATGACTTATTATGGAACTGATCAATCAGGACATAAAGAACCTCTGAACACAGGCCCCTTCTCAGCATACTCAACCTGGTGGGCTTTTTGAAAAGGTCACCAAAGCAGTGGATGAAAATTAAACAGAACACACCACATACCTTGACCTGGCCAAAGCTTTTGAAAGAATTTTCAACTCAAGCACAGTAGAAAAATCTAAACAAACTGGGAATAAAGACCTATGTCACCAGCTGGATTGTCAACTGACTCACAGATAGTACTATTTTGCTCTGGCTGTAGTGCACAGGGTCCTGCATTCAAGACTTGCCAGTGAAATGCATGGTGGTAACACAACATTTTATTTTAGCAGCTTTCCAAAATTATACAAGCACTGTTTAAAATGTGTCCCTGGTTTTTGGCCTTTTGCCCCCCCCCCAAAAAAAAAAACTGAAATTGAAAATAAGTGCAAGAAGCTGTGCAAGATGCCTATGGCTTACACTACTGTCATTCTATTTATAGTGTGGGTGTGGAAGTAGACTTTTATGATGGAAATATGCTGAAATGGGCAGTTTTGTCATTATTGGTTCATGCATTTTATTTCATTGCCTACAGTACAGCCTGCTGGAAAAATGTTCACATAATAAATTTAAAATGCGCTCTGTCTAACAAGTGTGCTGTATTATACAAGGAATATAATTTAATAAATTCAGGAAGGTGTATATGTTTCTTATTTTGTGTGCAAGGGGCCAATGATTTGAAAACAGATGTGGTGTGGATTTCAATGCTGTTTCAATGAATGTGAATTTCAAGGTCAGAGAAGTTTTAATGCCAAGTCTATTTTCATTGTGAGACAGTATTGCTTTGTTTAGCAGATGTCTATTAGTGTTTGTGCATTGTGCTTTAAAATGTAAAGAGAGTGCATGTGAGAGATCAGAGACAGAAAGAGTGAGTGAATGCATGTATGAAAGCTGAAGAGACTGTGTGTGAGAGAGGTTGAAGAGAGAATGTGCAATTTGTTGTAAACTGACTGAGTGTGAAGTAGGTGTTGCCAGTTTAGCTATTTGACTTGTTTGGTTTGACTTATTCTAAGGTTGGGAAGAGAGGGAATTTATTCATATAATCTTTTTTAAAACTCAAACTCTAAAAACATAAGGTATGTTTCTGCAGAGGGAAAACATAAAGTGTAACACATGAAAATTGTGTTGTTCATAATGTACTGTATTTCTTTGATTTTTGTTCTGGTTGCTTGAGTTCTGGTTCACTGAAAGTTTACTGTACTTTGGAGTCTGGGGGTTTAAGAAAGTTACAACTTACTTCTTAATCTCACAGAGATGAACAACAATCATTTTTTATCATCTACTCCCTTCGAGCCTTAGTAAATTGTGTTGCAATCTTCCTGGGGCTGTATGTAAAAGCTTTTTCAAAATAGTGACTAAAGGTTGATGATCAGTGTCTGTTTGATCAGATCTACCATAAATGTAGTAATTGAACTTAGAACATGCGAAAACAACAGCTGAACGTTCTTTTAATGGAACATCAGCAATTTAATCCTTCAAGGTCAGCAAGCACTGAATTTGAATTTGAATTTGATCTTTGCTGGTTGCAACCTCTTCATTAGTTACAGTTCTCTTTAATGTGGAAATATTCAGACGATTTTTACTTCTGCAGAGATTGTGCTTATTGTTGACTGATATTGGTGGACTGTAATGAAATGGCAGTTGTTTGAGTGGACTTTTATGGTTGAAATTTTCTGAAATGGGTAGTAGTTGTTAACTTGTGGAAGAGTATGTAAAATAAACGCTGACAGACACAAACTATGCTTATAGCCACTCTCCCCTTGAAATTATACCATGTTGTATTTTGCAGGTGTTGCTGGATACCCCCTGAATGTTGATTCTTAACCATGATGTACTACACTGTGATCTTGCCAGAAATACAGTGCAATACTGTTCAAACCCAGATACATAATGCAACTAAATTTGTTGTGGGTCTGAAAAAACACACAAATATCAGGTGATTCTTGACAGACCTCCACTGAGAAGGTCAGTAAGATGTTTGTAGTATTTTCCATGCATCATAATATCGTAATACAGAAGGAAGATTGACATCTCAAGTACATGGTTGCAGTACAACAGGTGCCAGACCCTGCAAGGCAAAGATTGCTAAGAGAAGCGAGACAATGTATGAGCTTCAGATGAGCCATGTGCAGGTTCATCCAGTTTCTGCATGGCATCAAGGAGCAGAGCCTTGCCTAAGAGTTTCTGCTCTTCACTGTCCATCCATCACAAACGGAACTGTGGATTCACTATGTTAGCCAGAATGGGCTCTTCACACTCCAGAAGGTGATTGAACCGAGCCTCAGTGCCTTTAAGAAGAGCATCAACTATTGGCACAACAAGCTTCACAGACTGCCTGACTTTGGACAATTTGTTTTTCAAGCACATAATGGTGGGGATCAGGATTCCCATGAGCCTTTTCAGCTCTGACTGCAGGATGCCCAGAGCCATTGCCAGGGGCTGGATTTCTTGCACAAACTCAGCAACAAAGGTAATTTCTGCAGGCCTGAAGATGGCAATTCTAATCCATTCACATATCTCATTCAGCAAGTCTTCACCCCGAGTTGCAATGATGTGAATTCTCTCCATCTCATAGAAAGTGGAATTACATCATGTCACATTGGGAATAATCAATGCCAGATCACACTTATTACAAACTATCTCAGCAGCTTGGGTGCTACGACTAGACTTGTTCCAAGCAGCATAGCATTTGGCCATGGTGCTTTACATGATCTTTTTATACTGTGCATCACTACAAGCAAATTCAGCATCATGCATGGCAATTAGATTCAATGCATGTGCTGCACATCTCAAATGGCAAAGCAGTGAATAGGTGTTCTCACTTTGCCTTGACTGACTCAGCATGGCTGTCACGCTGTTGTAAATCACTTCACCATCATCATCGTCATTTTGGGACATAATGCCTGTAGTCTCAGATCTCTCACATTCTGAGAAGACAGTGAAAGCCTTTCCAAAATTGCTGACACTGTCAGTAATTGTCACACACACCTTTTGATATATCTTGTACTTGATGTGAATGCTGTCAAGAGTTGATGCTATGAGGTTGTATGTATGCCTCCCCTGTGATCTGCAGCATGACAAAGCAGCTGACTTTCTTTGAAGTGTATCACAGTTGATCCAGTGGGCAGTGACACCAAAGAAATTACAATTCTGATGGGTCCAAATGTCAGCCATAGTGCAATCAGTTGAAATGCTTGTTAAGGTTTCCATCAGATTCTCTTTCATATCACTGAACTGCTTCTCCACTCGTTCATTGTGTAGTCATTGTGAATAGCTAAATAAAGTGATATTTTGGTTGACTTTGTTAGACATATATGACATTTTCTGTAAGCATTTTTTACGTCTTGTGTTGCTGGCTGTATGTACTTTGGTTTAAGTATTAAATTGTGACTCTCTGACTATAAAGACTAGTCTGTGGGACTTTGTAAACTGTAAAATGCTAGTCATCATTATTGTAACACTGTGTATACAACTTTAATACACTCGTATTCATGTGCAGTAAGCATGTATTCCTCACACACAAGTACTGTTTGAGTAAATCTGATAATGGGAATTGATAAACTATACTTATGTAAAAGTAACTCAAAAGTAACTAGTTACTTTAGTTAGTAACTAGTAATAGTAATATATTACTTTTCTCGAAAAGTAATAAGTAATAGTAATATATTACTTTTACTTAAAAGTAACTAGTAATAGTAACTTATTACTTTTATAAGTAACTAGCACAACACTGTGCATATCCTAGAACATCTGAGGTGATGCAGATGTCCTGTTTGGACAACTTGGGGGAACCGCAGCTAGTGATTGCAGAACACTCAGGAATTGCTCCAGCTTCCATGTTCAAAGAATTACCAGAGGTTAGGCCTACATCTGCTTTTTCTCCTCAACAGGAAAAGCCTGTGAAGAAGAAGCAAAAGACTAGGCATGTTTCCACTCCTTCTACTCCTATGTCTGATTGGGAAGTTTTTTTGCAAGGTCTTATTAAGGCCCTGATGGCTTTGAGGCCTGCGGCTTTACTTCATCCATCACGGGCCCAGTCTTTGCTTCTTCTCCAGTGCAGCCATCTGGGGTTGAAAGCCTTATCTCAGGACAACCTGCAGTGCTTCAGATTCATGACACAGATGTTGAGGAGTCTTCATCTGATGAAGACTCTTCAGTTTACTCCACTCAGATCCCCTCTCCTCTGGAATATGCTTCCTTAGAGGAGGAGGAGTCTAATGGGAGGATTTTCCCATGGAAGAGCTTTCCTTTAAGGAAACTATTAATAAAATGAGGGAGTTTTCCAAGTGTTATTCTTCTCAAATCTATGAAGAACAGAAGAGATATTATGAGCTTCAACAGGTAGAGGACCCTGCACCTTCCTCAGTCCACATGTTCTGCCAGCCTTTTTAGATGTTTTTAAGGTTGCATCTAAGACCCCTGACTCCCAAGCCCCTGCCACAAAGAGACCTGACCATTTCTATAAGGTCCCTGAGGATTGCAAATTTCTTTCTAAATGCCCCTGAGCCAATCCTGCTGTGGTTTGCATTACCTCAGATAAGTCCTCATGGTTATCACCTTCTGCCAAGTTACTCCCTTCTGATAAGAAAAGTAAAATTTTGAAAAGGTTGGGCAAGAAGCTATATACCTCTTCTACCTTGACTATCTGGGCAATTAGTTATCAGACACACATGTCCAGGTATGCCATAGCCTTGCTTACTCAGGCCATACAGACTCTTTCCTCATTGCCAGATTCAGAAGCTAAATTTCAGGCCCTTGCTCTCCTATCAACCTCCTCTCAGGTAGCTAGACACTCTATAAAGTGAAGTTATGATGCAGTGGAGGCCTCTGCCAAAGCAGTAGCTTCTGCTTCTGTTCTAAGATGACATTCCTGGCTGTGTCTCCAGGCACTTCTTGATGTCATCAAGGCAAAAATTGCTTGATCCCCCTCTGGACAATTCCTCACTGTTTGGAAAGGCAGCTGTGGAGTTGTTTAAGTCACTGCAGGAAAAAGGTAAGGAACTCCAGGATATGAAAAACCATCTGGTTTCAACAGTTACAACATTTCATATAAATGTCCTGGCCAAGACTTCCTTTGTTAGGAAAACTGCTCATTCCTCCACTCCTATTCCTCTGGAACTAGACCCCACAAGCCTTTCAGGAGGCACCCACAGGCTAAGATGGTCACTCCTACAGCTGCTGTTGTGGTACCTTCTCAGCAGCCCTTTCAGCCAAGACAAAGTCCTCTGTGACTCCTTGCACCCTCTTCCAAGTTATATCCCCTGTCCCTTCACCTCCCCCTCTCCCTACCAGTTTGAATAGAGATCATCCAGGACTCCTGGGTGATTTTGATCATCCAAAATAGATACTTCATGGCTTAGAAGACCCTGCAACCCTTCCAGTGAATTCATCAGCCTCCCTCCAGTCAACTGCATCTGTTTCCCCTGATTCTGGATCAACTTTCCAACCAATGCACCATTCAGTCTGTCCCTCAAGACAAGCAGGGAAGGGGTTTTTACTCCAGGATGTTTTCTAGTTCCAAGGAAAGATGGCCCTTGGAGGCCTATCTTAGATCTTTCCCTATTAAATATCTTCCTGGTGGTGCCTTCTTTCAGAATGCTTTCCCTACCCACTCTTCTGCCCCTGGTCCCCCCTTAATCTTTCCTAGCTTATCTGGATCTCAAGAATGCATACCTGCATATAAACACAAGGTTCAGAGTTTGAGTCTCACAAGGGATAATTGGCTAGGCTTAAAATGGCTCGCAAGGACAGTTAGCCAAGTACTAATTTATGAACCTACATATCCCCATACACCCCCTCTTCAGAAAATGTTTGCACTTCTCGGTGGGTTCTTTTCACTTTCAATTTACTGCCTTGCCCTTTGGTCTTTCTACTGCTCCAAGGATATTCACAAAGTGCCTAGCCCCAGCCATTGTATACTTAAGGCTGAAGGGAATTCAAGTTCATCCATATTTAGATGATCTGCTGTTTCTGGCCAGCAGCCCAGAAACCTTAAATCGACATTTGAACTTAGCCATTCCCTTTCTGCAGGCACTGGGTTTCACAATAAATCTCAAAAAATCCTGTCTCAAACCAAGTCAGGATCTTATATTCCTGGAGTGCAGGTTTCACACAGATTTGATGTTGGTTTTTCTCCCTGTGGAGAAAGCAACCTATCTCAGGACATTCATGGAGGCTCTTCTGCCTCTGCCTTCCATCACGGCCATTTAGTTTCTGAGACTGTTGGGGTTTATGGCCTCCACTATTCCCATGCTACCCTTTGCAAAGTTACACAAGAGAAAGTTCCAGTGGTTTCTCAAGACAGTTTGGTTCCAACATGCTTATTCTTTAGATGTCATGATTCCTCTTCTGCTCTGCTTGAAAGCAGAGTTAGATTTGGGGATGCAGCAACTCAATCAGAACCCTGGCATTCCTCTACAGGTTCCTCAGCCAGCTCAGCAACTCTTCATAGACACCTCAGAGTTGGGGTGGGGAGCAACCTTTGCTTCCAGAAAAGTTCAGGGCCTTTAGTCCCATTCTCAAAGGAAGGAACATAACTTCAGGGAAATGAGAGATTTACTTTTAGCCTTACAGACCTTTCACACTCTATTCCTGCCAGGAGCGCTACAGATCCTCACAGACAATACGACAGTCCTTTGGTACATAAACAAGCCGGGGGGGGCACAAAATCTTATCTCCTCTGTCATTTGATCACAAAGGCTTGAGAATTGGCTACCTTATACAAGGTAACTCTACATGCTATGTACCTTCCTTCAGCTCAGAACTCAGTGGCAGATGCATTAAGCAGGTCTATGACACAATCTCATGAGTGGATGCTCCACAGGGATGTGTTTCTGGACCAAGTTCACCAGTAAGATACTCCAGAACTAGACCTATCTGCCTCCCCTATGAGCAGACAAACTCCTCACTTCTGTGCCAGGGTCCCTCATCCTCAAGTGTGGAAGGTGGATGCCCTCTCATTCTCATGGAAGGGGAGGTTCCTGTAAGCATTTCCCACTCCCCTTAATTCAGAAAGTCCTGTTGAAAATTCTACAGGACAAACCAAAAATCTTGTTAGTGACTCCCTTTTGGCCAAGAAAGCATTGGTTCCCGCTTCTTCTGCAGTTAACCAAGGGTCACCACTACACGTTACCTCACCAGCTGGTCCTTCTCACTCAGGAAAAGGAATAATTGATCCACCCACATTTGCTAACTCTACAGCTGACTCTATGGGTGATCAACGTTTGATCCCTTTCAGGCATCTATTCTCTAAGGATGTGCTAAGGGTTTTGCAGCAGGCCAGGAAAACCACTACTAGACAATCTTAAATTTCCAAGTGCAGAAGATTTTCCATTTGGTGCCAAAAAAGGAAAGTGGATCCTTTTGGTGCAGACATTCCAGTAGTGCTTTCCTACATGTGTGAGTTACTCAACAGTGGCCTTTGTTACTCCTCAGTTAAGTTCCATTGTTTGGGCTTGTCTGTCTGCTTGCCTTTGACCCCTCCTCTAGCTTCCAGGCTAGAAGTTAAGTTTTTTCTAGAGGGTATCCTACACTTAAGACTCCCTAGGATAGCCAGTTCCTCCTCTCTGGGATGTCAGTTATGTACTGGAAAAACTTACAAGCCCCCTTTTGAACCAGCAGCTTCTGCTTCCCTAAAGTTTTGCACTTGGAAAACAGTACTTCTGGTGACCTTATCCTCTGCCTGAAGGGTTTCTGAAATTCAGGCATTAATGGCTTCACCTCCTTTTCTGGTTTTCTACAAGGACACAGTATCCTTGAGAACTAACCCTTCCTTCATGCCAAAAGTCACTTAATCAATCCATCCATTTGCCTACCTTCTTCCCGTTCACCTCAATTGTCCAGTGAGAAGATTTTACACACATTAGACATGCATAGACAACTCAGATTTTACCTAGACAAAACAAAGTCTATCAGGAAGTCTGACCAACTTTTTGTGTCATTTCATCCCAGGGCTCTGGGTTTGCCTGTGTCCAAACTATTTCCACATGGATTTCTAAGACTATTGTCTTTTGCTATGAATTCCATGGAAAGTCCTTATCAACATCTGTCAAGACACATTCCACTAGGTCAGTTGCATCCTCAGGGGCCTTCTTCAAGGGTCTAGATGACCATTCCATCTTGGAAGCACCCACCTGGTCATTTGTTCACACCTTCATGAAACATAACAAATTGGACACTGTTTCCAGATCCAGAGCAATGATTTGCTAGGGCAATTCTGCATGGATTTTTAGAAAATGCTTCCTCTTAGTTTCCCATTCTCTATCCTTCTCCTCCCTGGGTTCCCTTTCAGCTCTGGCATTCTCCTATATGTAAAGAATACTGCAACATTGAAGAGAAGGACATAGAATAGTTGTGTAAAATCTTACCATAACCATAAATATCCTTCTCTTCTATGTTGCAGTATTCTATCCCTCCCGCCTTCCCCCTACAGCTTGCTCTTTCCTAGGATGATCCACCTAGGCTCCCCGGAGGTTTTCCTCATGGGGCTTTCTTATTCTGAAGATGATAAGTGCGGATGTCCCTTTTATGGCTGACGCTGTCTATGCCTATGTGTGACATCTCACATACAGGCAGTGGCTCTAAGCTCTTGTATACAGGCTGGACGTTGGGTCATTTGGGCAGAATACAACCCATATGTAAAGAATACTGCAACATACAAGAGAAGGATATCTAGTTCTGTTAAGATTTTACGCAACTATTCTATCACAAACTGTAAATAAGATTATACAAGTAAATTCTGACCAAACTATTGAAAACACTAATAATATAATAGCCAAATGTAATAAAATATATTCTCTTTTGAAGACAGATCATATATGAAAAATAGATTATAGCCCAAAATCATAGAAGGCAGACCTTAAGAATGGCTAGTACATAAGAGAATGTCATGTAACTCTTCCAGTGGCAGCATTGTTAAACTCTGGCAGTTAGTACTGAGTCTGTGAAATACACCTGCTACTTAACTGACTCTATGGTAGCAGGTGTTAATGCAGTGATATGTTCCTTTTTGGGGTGAGATGGTACTGGGTGTGACTACAGATATATATATATATATATATAATACTTTTAACAACTTTTAATTTATCGTTGATGCATGTTTGTGTGTGATGTGCACCATCGCACAATAATGTATTAAAGAAAAGAAATGGGGAAGATAGGACAGTGGTAAAATGGGGAGCAAGCAGGGTGAACAACAAATGGAAAGCAATACAAGAATGTGCAGGAGGGAGGTAGGAAAGAACCATACCTATCCATGTCTTCAACAGTGAAAATTGATAATATATGCAGAATATTACCTGAGTTTGGATTATCACCTTCAGAGATAGGGGTAACCGCAACACAGTCATGTTGTATAGCCAATTGGACTGAATCAAGTGTGTCAAGAAGACGTGTATGAAATGGAGAGCTATGTATGGGACGATATGCCCATTTTTTTTTTTTTTGAGAGAGAGAGGAATGTTGGGGAAGTGACACTATGTCTGGGTCTTGTAAGTTGGGTATGTGGGTAGGTGAGGAAGCAATTTCAGACAGACAAGACAAACAAGACAAGACACAGGGATGGTGATGGACACCAGGGGTTGGTGGATACCATGGATGGTGAGGGTGGGGACATCCATGACCCATGGATGTCAAGCTGGTTGACAGTGAGAATTAAGTCCTCACCCACAGGACTGTCATCACTGTCACCTCACTCCTTCACCAGCTGGAGAGTTTAACATCTCCTCCTGCTGATGGTCCTACATAAAATAAGGGACAGCAGCCCCTCCATCCATCATAGGCATGCATCAACAGTGTGGTGCACAACCCTAGACACCATCCCTGGCAGTTCAACTCAGGTGATAAACTCACCACCTTCCACTGTTCCCAGAGGGAACCACTAGCCAATCCTCCAGAACAGAACAACCTGAGGGGGAAGGTAGTGCAGGGGCAGCAGAGGTGGTGCTGCCAAGTTGGCTCAAAGACATGCTGGGCAATGGTGCTGAGGCCGGTGGAGTGGGGGCAAGTGGATCCAGTGGGGCAGGTCTACCCTGCTGTGCTGTGGAGCATTTCATGATGTGGTACATATGGATGGCATGGATACATTTTGACAACACATAATAAAGTAAAGAAAAAAAAAAGAGTTGAGGGTATGGGTGAGAGAAAAAAATGAGATAAGATTAGTACCTTAATATGTAATATACAATGCATTAATACAATTATTTGACTCTATTATCTTAACCATTACTCTTAAGATTACCACCCCCTAACAGATAACTATTAGTTTTAAGACTAGCAGCTACTAACAGATGCACACTATACTACAGATTGCAGCAAGTATTCCTTTACATGTACATATGTTTATTGCACATATGTGTGTTCCAATTATCCAGATTGCAGTTTACAGCAGGGCATGTGTGCCACTGGTATAGAGATTTTACTTTAAACATTTAAGTTACACATAATTGAATAATTAACAGTTTTTCTATAGTTGGGAAGTGTGGTATTTGAACACACCACCTCTGATTAAAGTCTAATATTGTACTCTTAGTTTGTGCTACAGACTAGTGCATGCATGCTTGTTTTATAGTTGAGATATGCATGCTCAGTTTGATAGAACTGTATAAAATACCAAAAAAGCTATCTTTAACTTTTAATGTTACAACAACACAAATTTTCTGCTGCATACATGCCACATGTCTCCCTCATCCTTGCCAGTCTAGTGGCATGGGTCCTAACATTGCAGTCCCTCTCCACGGCAGCTGTGGAAAAAAAACAGAACAGAACAGAATACCATTATGAATATCAGTCTTTCCTATGTTCATTTTTAAGCCTTACAAGTACTCTCTGTAGTTGATACTTACACGTGTGGAATCTTTCTTCCTAAATTCCTCAATCCAAGCATCGAGGGTACCTCTCTTTTTCCTCCAGAGGTCATTGTAGTGGTGCCTACATTGTTGACCTGTGCGGGGGATACCAGTGACACTGGCCACAGCCCAGGCCAAACTATCCCATGCCTCTGACTTATACTGAGACCCAGAATAGTCCCCCTGTAGCAACCTGGCACTGTGGTGTTTCACTAGGAGTCCAAATAAAATCTTGGACTCCTGGACAACCCATCTCTGAGCCCTAAATTTCACACCCTCTCCATGAATGCCTGCCCTGTCTATCATGGATCAAGAGTAATGGAGAATGATGGTTTCCCACCAGTTCTAGCTATTGCATTTTCTGGGAATGGGGACACTGTTTGAAAATGTTGCAAAACACACACCATCACACAAAAATGGTGCTCGGGGTGGGTGATGGTAAGCTGTGTTCAACAGTGGCAAGCAATGCAATTTCAGGGTTATTTGATGTATAGGCAGTTGTGTATGTGTGTATGACAAATGTGACGGTCATGGCTGTCCAGAGAGTAGAAATATTCTTACAGGAACATAGTACACAGTATACCCACTGTCATACATTTGATAATAAATGTGATAATATATACATAAATAAATAAAAAAATGACTGACACGATATTAGTGTCTTAACCCTCATACATATAATTATCAGCTACACTATGTCAAGTGTTATAAGTGAAAGTGACTATCATGGGAAGTGGAACAACAGTATAAATGTATGAAATATGTTGCATTTGAATCCAGGATCATGTGCCTGACAGTCCTCCACTAACACCTGTTGCCACAAGAGAGTTAAATATTTTCAGTTCATTGCTAATGTCACAACAGTAAAACAAAATGCTGTACTAGAATGCAGGACAATCTGTATTCCAGCCCTACATGTGTACCTGTTACCACAGGCAATAGCATTAATTGAATGTATCCAGTATATATGTTTGGCTGTCTACTTTCTGGGTGGTTCATAGGTTCATAGGTTGGTACTAGGCTATCAGCCCTAGGGCCTATACAAGTCTAGCCATAACAATTCCCTGGCTATTTCTTCCCACACTATTTACTTCCCTGGACCCCTGTCTAGCAGGGCGACTGACATGATCCCTGGGGTGAATTTCGTTTCTCCCATCCAATCATCAAGGTTCCTTTTGAAGAGGGCCAAAGAGGCACTCTGCTTGACATGTATGGGCAATCTATTCCAGAGTCTGAGGAGTCTCTGGGTCAGGAACCTATCCCTCCAGCATGTATTGTTTATTGTGATGACAAAGTTTAGATCCCTGGAGCGTGTGGCTCTGAGGGATTGGGATTTCTTTAAGTGTAGCATGTCCAACAGCTCTGGGTTTGACATGACCTTGTATGTTAATCAGAGATTGCCTCTGAGTAGACAACATGTGACAGAGTATAGCTGGAGTTTTTTTAGGTGGTCAGCATAGGGCATCTGCTTTAGGGCCTGTGATTCATTTAGTGAGGTATTTCTGCGGCCTTTCCAGTTGTTGCAGATGTCTTGAGAGGTACATACCAAATGGGGCATTGTATTCTATAATGGGATGAGTACAGTGGGACAATGACCCCCTTTTTTCTGGATGAAAAGCCCTTAGTGATGAGGTGTGTCACATAGAAGGATTTCCTGATTGTTGTGGCGATGTGGTTATCGAAGGTGAGACCACTGTCCACCTATGTCCCTAAGTCTCTTATCACACTTTCAGTGTTTAGTGTACTGCCACCTATATGGTAATTCACGGATACATGTTTTTTCCCAAAGGGGATAACTATACATTTCTTGGCATTGAGCTTGATCCCATGGCTCTGGCACCAAGCATCTGTTTCTGTAAGGCCCTTTTGTAGAGTATCCCCATCATTTGGGGATTCAATAATGGCTCCCAGTTTGCAGTCATCTGCGAAATTTGTTAGCCAGAATCCCTTAGTGTTGGCCTGTACTTCAGAGAAGTAGATGCCAAACAAGAGCGGTCCCAGGAATGAACCCTGAGGTACTCTACTTGTCATTTGTCTGGAGCTAGATTTGGAGTCAGCTACTTTTACATTGTGGGTTCTATCAGTAAGCCAGTTAGCAACGCATTGGGTGACGTAGGGATTAATGCCAGCTTAGTAAGTTTATTTATGATTCCAGAGTGGGGGATGGTGTCAGAGGCCTTGGCAAGGTCTAGACAGGCTGTGTGGACCACCTTACCCTTGTCCATGGCTCTGGAGACTGATTAGAAGAAGTCAATCAGATTCTGGAGACAAGATCGGCCCTTCACAAACCCAAACTGGGTGGGGTCCAGTGTCTGAAGGTTGCCAATGTCTTTGTTTATAAGTTCCATGATAATACGCTCCATGGCCTTGCAGATAAGGCTTGTCAGACTGATGGGATGGTAGTTTCCGGGATCCAAGGTGGATCCCCCCTTGTGGAGTGGGATAACTGTAGCTATACACCACTCAGTGGGCACGAAACCTGAGGTGAGGCTAGGTGAGGTGCCAGTTCATATTGTAGTTCATGTAATACACAGCCCGGGATGTCATCTGGTCACATGGATGAAGTACTCTTAGCTTTGGAGAGTGCAATTTTTACCTGTGTGGCCGTTATTACCGGAATTTGGCAATCTTCTGGTATTGAGATGGGCCATTTAGGGGGTGAGAGGGGGGTGAAGTTGGCACTGAATCGATCTGCCAGAATATTGGCAATATCTTTGGGATCAGTATATTTAATGCCATTCTGTTTTAGCTCAGAGCAGATCTGAGCATTGCCATTTAGATTCTTGACATAGTTATAGAATGCCTTGTGGTTGTCTTTGGAATCTTTGGCAATTTTATTTTCGTAACTAGATTTGGAGGATTTTATGAGGGATCTCAGTTTCTTACTGAGGCTGGTAAGGGAGTTTTTTGCATCCTGGGATTTTCTTTTTTTCTGCAACAGTTTCTTCCTTTTGTTGTAAAGTTTGTTTATGGCAGGGGACCACCAGATTGGCTTCCTTTTTTTGGATGAGAGCATCTTGGTTCTATTTGGGATGGCACGATTCATGTATGAGTGGATGTGCTCATACAGTGCCTTAGTGTAGGATTCAGCAGTTGAACTTTCAGTTCCCATCTGCACGGGTGTCATGAAGTTCCAAAGACATGCATCTGGAGTGTTTCTCCCCGGGCCTCTGCTGAAAACAGGCTCTGTGGAACCTAGTCAGACATTCCCGGTCAACAAATGTTAAATAAATAAATAAATAAAATAAAAAATAAAAGTTTGTCACTTGTGACTTGAGTAGCATGAAGTTGGCTTTGGAGAAGTTTTTATGGAGGTTTCCTTTCTGGGGGGTGGAGGTGGGATGTGGATGTTAAGGGTGATTAGCTTATGGTCAGACCTGACTAACGAGAGGGTGACCATAGGTGTGGAGCATTGATTTCCCATATTGGTAATGACCAGGTCTAGGATATTGGAGCCCCTGGTGGGACTATGGATTAGTTGATCCAGGGCATTGGAATTTATGAATTCTAAGAACCGTTGGGCAAAGGTGTTGGTACATGAGTAGTTTTCCCAGTTAATGGCAGGGTAGTTAAAATCATCCAGTATTAGGGTGTTTGGTTCTATCTTAATATTTTCCAGTATGTTCAGAAAGGTGTAGTGAGAATCTTGGGGTATGGCGGAGGATCTGTAGCAAGCTACAATTTGGATTGTAGTCTTACCTAGTGTTAGTTGCACCTGGAGAATTTCAGATGCATTGTGTTGGGCAACTAGCCTGGTGGTGTGAATATCCTTGGTGAATATTGGCACTCCTCCACCTTTAGTGTTTCGGTCCTGGTTTGGTGGCCGAAAAGTGTGGTAAGAGTTGTAGCCTGGTATTGCAGGGGTGCTCTCTGGAGCCTTGAACCAGGTCTCAGTTACTGCACAGATATTGATGTTCTCTATTTTTAGGAGTGCCTCGAGAGAGTGCATTTTGAGGTTTAGACTTCTAGCATTGAGTAGCATTACCTTCAGATTTTGCATGCTTGTACCTGTTACGGTGATGGTTTTGTCCTTTGAACTTTGCCTAAAACAGGCACTATAGGGGTGGCAAGAGCCTTAGCCAGTAACCTGAATCGCAGGGGCGACAGGTGCAGACCATTTCTGGCAAAGCATTGTGGTCTGTCAATTATGTCGCCCCAGGCAGACAGATACTGGATCCCCTTTGAATGACACCAGAAGGTTAGCCAATTGTTGAAGTCAATCATTTTGTCCTTATATTGTGGTATCATTCTGGGCAAAGGCAGGATGCTACTCAGGGCTAGGGTAATACCTGCCTAGGCCACATGATCTGAGAGCTCTTCCATGTCTCTTTTCATGTAGTCCAGGGAGGTATATCTCAAGTCATTCACTCCAACTTGGACAATGATAGAGTCATATTTGTACTTGTTGCGGAGTGACTTGAGTGCATGCGTTATGTGGTGGATCCTGGCACCTGACAGGCAGCTGACTGTAATTTTCTCCTTGTTCAACCTGGTGAGAGGGACATCAGTGTGCCGGACTATAGAGTCACCTATGACTAAAGTGTTAGGTACATTGTCTTGCCTTAGGGGCTGTTGCTGGGTGGCACACTGGTGTTGTGAACTATGTGACTCTTTGGTTGTGATTGGTGTTTGTTTGCATTTCAGCTTCAAAGGCCCTTGTTGCTTGGGCAGGTTACAGTTAAGGGCCTCTGCATATGTGGAGTTAGTGTTGCTATATGTGGGTGTTGGTGGTGTGGGTTTAGAAGGCTATGTGTTTCTTGAGGTGTAGTGTGGGTGTTAACCTTCTCCTCTTGACTGTCTAGCACAATCTTGGGTGGAGAGAGCTTTGCTTCCATTTTGGCTATGTAAGTGCATCTCTTACAGATTGTAGTGTTGGGTGGTAGGAGGAGAGGTTGTCTGTGTACATGAGGCAATTGCTGCATTGCCCCAGTATGCCGAGATTCACCAGGTGGACAGGAAAAATCACTGGAAGCAGACCCTTGGACATGCCTGGTTTGGTGCTTTTTTTTTTTTTTTTTGTAAAGTAGAGGAGCTGTTTTCCCTTACCTTAGCAAGGTACTTTGCAATTATAGGCTGTTTAGTGCCTACTATTAATGTCTCCTTATTAACAAGGAGAGTTGAGTGCTTGTATTAGTTTAAGGCTTCCTAGTGCTTTCCAGCAGGTATTAGAGAAAGTGCTAGTCACAGGGATGCTTAAAGGTAAGATGAAAAAAAATGCACACTGCAATGTGCACTAGGGAAGTTAGATGTGAAAGTAGGTACCTGTTTTAAAAAGGTTAAGGTTTAGTGGAGAGTTACTATTTTTAAATCAGCAAGATGGATTGAAAGGGGTGGTCACTTTTGTATTCTGGTACTATGGAATACAGTAGGATGGCCAATAAATTTAAATAGTTGAAGGGGAGGGATTTCAAAAATGACGATTTTGTGATTACTCACACAAGCCAGTGAAAGTAGAGAGGAAATGAGATATATGGTCAGATTAACATAAGAGTCAACTAGAAAGACAGTGGTATATAACAAGACAACTGTAACTGGGTGGGAGGGTGAGAAAAAAATTCTGCCTGACTCAGAAGAGAGAGAGCTGTGGTCTCTTTTGAAGTTTTAATATGCTGTTAAAGCAGAATGCAAGTAAAACACAATGTAAAGAAAACAAACCACAGTATTCAAAATATAGAAAGGCAATAAAGTAATACAAAATATAAAAAATAAAAGCAAACTAACCTTTCCTTCACAGCAAAGTGTAGTAGAGTCTGGATGAGCCTTTCTGGTAAAGCTCTGAAATGTTTTATTTTACTCCTTAAATAGATGGTTTAGTTCCTAGCTCCACCCCCTCAGTTAACAAATGATTAACCTTAAGTGACCTCTTCTATCTTATGGATGAGTCCTTAATTGATCAGTTCTAATTTCTGCCTGACTTATTTCTAATTTCTGCCTGACACAGAAGAGAGAGAGCTGTGGTCTCTTTTGAATTTTTAATATGCTGTTAAAGCAGAATGCAAGTAAAACACAAGGTAAAGAAAACAAACCACAGTATTCAAAATATAGAAAGGCAATAAAGTGATACAAAATACAAAAAATAAAAGCAAACTAACCTTTCCTTCACAGCAAAGTGTAGCAGAGTCTGGATGAACCTTTCTGGTCTACTTATCCAGTAAAAAAGGGAGAAATACTTGAAATAAGGAAAATAAATCTATGACATACACAGTAGAAAATGTTAGCACACATGAGATATTTCTATATAGGTCTGGATATCAACTTTCAATCCAATGCACCTTCAGAAAACAGGATGGGTGCTTTATCCCTCTTTGTCATGCAAATGACTTTACAGCAAAGAACTGAAGTTATTCTTCACACAACCAACTGCAACAGAATGCACATTGATATCAAACCATAAACTGTTATTTGTACATTTATTAAATGTATTATATTCGGACATAATGCACTTAGTGATCACACAACCTGTTATGATTATTGCTTGCAAACATATAGCTCTGTCTTACCTTTCTGGGTTTCTTGGTCATTCATCAGTTATCTGACCAGTATTCTGACACATGCAGTGTGTGTAAGCCATTCTATATTCATTGGCCTTAAAATGTGTGGGGATATTAACTGGGAATAATATGACATGCAGTTGCCAACAACTGAAGGGCAGGTTGGATGGCACAAACAAGCATAGACTGCTCTTTTGTGGGGGTGGGAGAGCAAATGTAAGTTACTTTTATGGCACATACAATGGTACGCTGTTCTTTTTAGAGGGAACAAAGCTAAGTTACTGTTATGGCACAAACAATCATAGACTGTTCTTTTGGGATGAGTAAAGGTGAGTTACTGTTATGGCACAAACAAGAATATACTGTTCTTTGGAAGGGGAGGAAAGGTATGTTACTGCTATGGAACAAACAAAGATATGTTGGTCTTGCTCTCCTTGTTTTGCATTCCACCTGTTGTTTGATATTGTGAGGGTTGTGAAGTCAGAAACTGCAATGTGTATCATTACTTTCTAACTTACCTCTTTAATGATTTTCCAGTACAAACATATGGTGTTAAACTGAGGGCATGCAGTGACCATCAGTACTTTGGAGAGGTACAACTGTGTGAATATTTTATTCCTGAGGCCTACTACTTACTAATGGACACACATAAGTCAAATAAGTATCTGGTGTCACATGTTAAGGTAATTTCTGTACAAATCTCCCACGTTTTACCCCCTTACTGTACCAAGTGCTAAAATGCAAGGATATACCATAATATTATTAAATAATACACTCCAGGTTCAGGACTTACCTTGTAAATGCAGCAGTTCCCACAGTGTTACTTCAGGACTGACTCTGTCTGATGCAAGCAATACACAGCCAATACATGGGAAGGTAAAGTTTGTGTGAGTTGCGTGGCATCAATGTTAATATATGTCAATGTTAATATATGTCAATGTTACTATATGTATGTGAGTAAGAGGAAGGTTTTAGGCCCCTATGTGTTGTCTGTTATCCAATGCAAGGGCATACTGACCACACCTATGTCTGCCTACACCCACAGCAGCTGGTGGCTGTGGTGACCTTGGCCTTGGTGATGGAATGTGTGCCCTTTCCCCTTGCTGATTCTGGTGCAGCTGTATCCTCAGAATTATGTGGTGTAACATAGCACATACTGTGAAGATTTCTATACATGTATGTGGATTGTACTGCAGGGCTCCTCCAGATGTATCTAGGCACCAGAACTGTGACTTCAGCAGCCCAAACATATGCTCTATGGCATTTCTGTTTTGAGCATGTGCATCATTATGGCATTCTTCTGTGGGTGGGTGTGCATTTCTGATTGGTGTCATCAGCCATGGTTCCAGTGCATAGCCTGCATTCCCCAGTAAATGACCTTGTGGATATCCCCCAGCAAACATCTGGTACAGTTGGGAGGTGTGCCAGATATATGAGTCATGGTGACTGCCAGGGTTTCCAGCACATGCATTCAAATTGATTCCCTTGGCATTACACATGACTTGGCAGTTGATAGGAGTGGTAGCCCTTTCTGTTAATGTAGAGCCTACCCTATCCCTCAAGTAGTGCCTTAATTTCTTACATGATTGCAATCTATGGCACCCAGTACTCCAGGGTAGTGCGTGTTGCATATTTCTGGCCCTCTCCTCTCTAGGATGAAAACATATGTGTTCACTGACATGTGGCAGCATAGCATCAATGAATCGATGGAGGTTCCTGGATGCTGATGCCTGTGTCACCCCCAGCATGTCCCCTGTTGATCTCTAAAAGATACCTGTAGCTAAGATTCTAAGGGCTATATATGCCTTAATTTCCACTGAGATGGGTTCCCCCCTGGTTGTCTCTGGCTCTGAATTGAGAGCGGTAGAGGTTGCAAAGTTCCTGTAGTGTGCCTCTGTCCACCCTATAGCGCTCTACAATTTCCAAGTCATATAGGTTGTGATATAGGTGTCAGTTAAATGTGGCCTAAAAACTCTTCTCCTTCTTGGCCTAGGCTTATTGGCAGCAGCAGCAGCATTGGCTTCAACGTTCAGCCCATACAAATTAGCTAAAGCAGAAGCAGCCCCTAATATTCTCTCTGTTTAGACTTTCTGTGTCTATACTCCAGATGTTTTGACATCTGCAGGAAAAACCAGCATGGAGTCTACACGGATATTTTACAGCTTGTTGAATAGCTTCACCATGTTGGATTGGTTGATTAGCATGCAGTTCAGCTGCTTATGCTGTAATTAGCATCCATGAAACCCAGACAGACAGATGCAATCTATTAATAATCTACACCATTATAAAAAGGCAAACATATAGCTAGCCAAACTGATGTTGAGGAGAGTTGTATATGCTTGGAAGACTGCAAAAAACACTTTTGTCTTCAGGATATTTCTGTACAGATGAGTACTGAACTTAAACAGGTATGCTTCCATTTTGTCACCTACATACTGCATATGCTGGAATATATTTAAGAAATATTTGAAGCAAAGGTTTTTACACTTTTATCCATATGCATTAGTTAGAAGTGTACTAATAGCATGGGCGTGTTTCTCAAGCCATTTCAGAGGTGCACATGATTGACATACATGAAAATGGAATGCTGTGTGATAAATATGTATAAATGTTTCAGGGGCAGGTCCTTTGATAGCACTTGTAACATTTCAAAGATGTTTTATTAGCAAAATTGGTCATTTGCTTGTTCTTTTGTGGGGGGATGTGTGATAAATATGTGCAAATGTTTCAGGGACAAGTCCTTTGATAGCACTTTTAGCATTTTAAAGATGTTTTGTTAGCAAAATAGGTCATTTGCCTGTTCTTTTATATGAGGGGAGCAAAGATGAGTTACTGTTATAACACAAAAAAGAATGAACTGTTCTTTTGAGGAGGGAGCAAAGGTGAGTTACTGTTATGGCACAAACAAGGATACGTTGCTCTTGTTACTCTCCTTGTTTTGTATCCTGCCTGTTGTTAGTATTTCACATCTGTAGACTGTCTACCTTTTCTGTTTTATCTGGAAACAGTTATTTTGTACTTTTGTGATACTTATGTGTATTATACTTCTATTGTCTTTTAGGACACCTACATGTATGCCACTCAGGTGTGTCAATCCACATAGACCCACCCCTTCACCGATGGGGAAATCAGTGCATCACGGATGGGATTAATCAATATGGTGCTTTTCTCCTGGAAAGGGGATGGGTAGATTGGCATGCCATATACAAATATGGCAACAAATCATGCAGAATGTGAATGCTGTGGTTGGCCATGGCAGAACATATGAACAAGTGTACCACAGGGCCACTGACATGATCACTACTGCATGCAGGTGAGCAGCTGCAGTAGGCCATAACCAAATGGCTACCAGGGTAGGGCCTGCTAGGGAACTCCCACTAACCCCCAGTAAACAGTTACTGGCCAATATAAGAGATCTAGACAGATCCCAAGACAGTGCAGGACAGCCTGTACTGGATGTGGTTGCAACACCTTCCGAGACAGCAAGCAAATCCGAGGAGGAGTTTCCAGATAGGCTTTGTTATCTGAACAGCTGAATACTGCTGTATAGTAAAACAATTGAAATAAATTAGTTAATTCTGTGTCACATGTCTTTTTTTGGGAGGGGTTGAAGATTGCTACAGTTATAAGCTTTGGTTGGAGTTGTCAGCCATGTTCTTATTGACATTAAACTTAGCGCACATATAAAGTTTTAAATGTATTACCACCTGTATACTGTTAATTGTGATGATATTGCCCTTACCTCTTCCTTAACTTCTTCCAGGATTGTCTGGACTCCAGAGAACTATCTCTTTTGCAGGTGGTAAGGCAGACATTTTTATGTCAGTACTGCTGAGAAATTTAAAGAAATATTTTAGTGAGTGATGTTGAGCTCAGGCGTGTTGTGTGTATTGCTGTTTTTGTCTGTAATAACTGGCAGCACTTGTTAGTTTGTTAGCGTATATTGCACTATAGTAGTGCAGGTATTAATTTATTCCTGTGTTTCTTGCTTTTGTTCACAGGTGATCATGACAGTGGGAGGGTGGGCCCTGTGCCACCTGATGCTACTGTATCAGCAGATTCTGATGATGATGGTGGCCAAACTGAGGCATAGTCGGGGGGGGATGCAGAGGTTGAATATGACACTGAGGCTGACATACAACCATCCCCTGCATTTCCATAGGACACAACTAGTAGGTCTACACCTACCTAGTCCAGTAAAGCCACAGATATTGGACAGGTGGAGGGTGAGGACAATGATCAGAGAAGTGTGGCTATTGCAGCGTCAGTGTCCGTTGAGTATGGCCATAGACAAAGTGTGGGATAGGTGCCACACAGGAGGATTGATGGGGTGCTCAGATATGGGCCTGGTGTCCCTCTTTCACCTATTGCAGGTGTCACTTCCCATGTCACTCAATGTATGTTTAGGGCCATCATGGATTCACAGGCATGCTCTCATATGTGCTCCAGACAAATGCTCAGGGTTGTGGATGTGGCACAATCTGACATGTGTGACTGCCTCCACCATGTTGCCAATTCACTGGCTCAGATGAATGACATGCTGGAACAAGTGGTGAATGTGATGGACCGAGGAGTGTCTGCCATGGAATAAGCAATGTCTGTGATGGAACATCTGCTGGAAGGGGAAAGGCATCCTCGTGGGCATAGGTCAGCCACATCATTTGCTGTCAGCAAATGTTGCCATGCCCAATCACGCTCCCATAGTGGCAGTACTTCCACTGCTCCATCAGTGAGTGTGCTGTCTGCACCCAGACATGGCAGGCCATGGGGTCGTGGTCCTGAGCATATCCAGAAGACATCTGTTATGTTCAGGTAGCAGCACTGCATTTGACCTTGGGCATGGAGGTGCCAGTACAACCCCTGGCTGAGGTAGTTCTCATGGTCGGGGATGACAGCAATAAACCACCACCTCTACCATGCACAGCTCACACCTGTCCGACAGACCAAGATGTACAGCTAGCATACAGCTTGGCTGTGTTCATGCAGGCACTCACACACCAATTTCCCCTGGAGGACCCCTACACACCCACACACACACACACACACACACACACACACACACACACACACACACAAAACAGTTACTCATTTTGCCTCACTGGCCTTTTATAGTTTTATCCCAATGTCTGCCTTCTTCTTACACAAACTCACTGACCCTTTGTGTCAGCCTAGGCTTCCTGCCCCCCTACACACAAAACCCTGTGCAACTGATGATTAACTGTTCCATATCCCTGTTTTCTATCTTTTGGATTCAGGGATACAAAAGCTGCGTCTGGTGCTCTGGGTGCATGCCTGACTTTTAGCGCTTATTATATCTGTTTTTGTGATCTTCAACTGCTCATTGTACCTTTGACTTATATTGATCTTGGAAAGTTAAACAGTTGATACCATCAAATTTTCACGACTGTATAGTGAATGCTTTTGTAAGGGTTGTAAAGTCACAAACTGCAATGTGTATCATTACTTTCTAACTTCTCTCTTTAATGATTTTCCAGGACAAACGTATGGTGCACATAATAAATCATGGTATCATATTTACATCTTAGGACTGTATGATAGGACTGTAATCAAACCTCATCAGAACTGTAATACAGTATAATGCTGTTTTGCATGTACCTCAACAGATACATGCAGCAGTTGGAGAGACCACAGGACTTTCTCAGTAAGATAACACAAGGCCTATAAACCATGCCATGATGTATGTGAATAAATTAAAACCATGTCACTGTAATCTGTCTTGTATAGGATGAGATGACATCTGCCTGGCCTCCAGACCAGTGTTTGACCATACCCTGGTAGGATGAATACATATCAAAGCATCTGATATAGCAGATGACATTGGCAGAGTCTGTTAAGAATATGGAGGCTCTCTGTAATGTCAAGCAAGAGCACACACACACACACACACACACACACACACACACACACACACACACACACACACACACACACACACACACACACACACACACACACACACACACACACACAGTTGACTGCAGTGAGAATAGACCCCTATTTATCTAAGTACACAGGCCACAGAACACAGCACTTAACACAAGTGCCACAGCACAAGTATGACTTTTGCAAGACTGCAGCTGAACTTATAGCACATGACATCAGCAGGACATGTGTGAGACAAGATGTTGGCAGGCCTGCATAGGTTCATAGCTTCATAAGTTTATATGAGGCTACTACCATAATGGCCCTAGGTTCATAGGTTCATAGGAGGTTACTAGGCTAATGGCCTTAGGGCCTTTTCAAGACTAGTGAAGTTGTACCATTATTCCCTTTTAGACCAAGATATGTACTCCATATTTGCAAATCCATGATTAGCACTGGTTGCTCCGTCTAAGAGTGACATAGGAGTAAATTATAATTTCCCATCCAATTTTTCATGTTAACACTTAAATAGGGTTATTGATGAGCTCAGTTTCATATGAACTGAGAATTTGTTCCATAGCAGTGGCAATCTCTGGGAGACATATCTTTCTCTCCAACATGTCCTGTTGATGTCGCAGGCTAGGTTAAGGTCCCTACAGTGAGTGAGCCTTGTCCTATTTGATTTCTGGAGCTGCAGTATTTCCATTAAGGCAGGGATAGTGCATACTCCGTAGGCCAGGCACAAGTTGCCTCTCAGCAGTCTATATGATACAAAGTACAGTGACAGGGCCTTCAGTCTGTCCATGTAGGTCATTTGTTGAAGTCCCTGGATTTTCTTGATGAGAAACCTCTTAGGTCTCTACAGTTGCTGCAGGTGTCTGGTGAGGTATGTGCAAAAGAAAGGATGTTCTCTATTATTGGTCTGATGAGGGATGAGTACAGTAGATTGATAATATCCTTAGTCTTGGATGCTATGCCCTTACTCATGAGGTGTGCCACATAGAAGGCCATCCTTACCACTGTGGACACATGATGGTCAAAGCTGACTTTGCTATCAACCTGCATTCCCAAATCTTTCACCACTGAGTTGGAACTTAGGGGGGTATTATTAATAGTTAATTTGCAGGTACCTCTCCTTTGCTGAAAGGGATAATAGTGCATGTTTTTTAGGTTATGTTTAAGTCTGTGGCTTTGGCAACAATCATTTATGTATGTAAGCCCATTTTGTAGTATGTTGACATCATCTGGGGATTCAATGATTGCACACTGTTTGCAGTTGTCAGCGAACTTGGTGAGCTATAGGCCATCTGTGATCTCCTGAGTGTCTGAGAAATAGATTTCAAACAGTAGGATACCCAGACCAGACCCTTGTGGAACACCACTGGTAAAAGGTCTGCTGTTAGAGGTGGAATCCCCAGGTATGACTGTATGCATTCTGCTGATGAGCCAGATGGCTACCCATCTAATGATGTATGGGTTAATCCCCAGCTGGATGGGTTTCTCATGGATGCCTGAGTAGGGGATTGTGGCAAAGCTCTTGGCCAAGTCGAAATAGGCAGTATGTATTGATTTGCCTTCATTCAGGGCTTTGACACTCTTGAAGAATTCCACTAGGTTTAACAGGCATGATCTGCCCTGAACAAAGCCAAACTGGGTCAGGTCAAGAATTTGAAGGTCACCAATGTCCTTGTTGATAAGGTCAAAGATGATTCTCTCCATGGCTCTACAGACAAAGCTGGTCAGGCTTATGGGTCTGTAGTTCCCCAAATCATTGAAGGACCCCCTCTGTGCAAGAGGAGTACAGTTGCTGTTTTCTACTCTGATGGGAGAAAGCCAGTACTTAGAATGTAATTGAAGAGAGTACCCAGTAGTTCCACAAACTCTTGCTTTACACCATTTAGTAATCTGCCTGGGATATTATCCTGTTCCATACAGGCTGTGTTTTTGGCCTTGGTGAGAGCAGTTATAACCTGTTCTTTGGAGATAATATGTAGATAACTGGTGAAAGGTATGCTTTGGGATATGATCGATGGAGATAGGAGTATGAAATTTGTGCCAAACCTGTCTGCTAACTGGTTGGGGAGGTCTTCAGGTTCAGTATGACTTGTGCTGTCCACTATGAATTTGGTGTAAAGCTGGGCCTTTCCTTTTACATTACAGACATAGCTAAAGAATGCATTGTGATCATCCTTAGCTATGGATGCTAATTTAGTTTTAGAATTAGCTTTAGAGGACTCCACAAGATGTCTCATTTGCTTGAATCAAGCTATGGAGGGTGTTCTTCTGCTGAGACTGTTCCCTCTAATTCCTGGATATCAATTTCTTTCACATGTTGTATAATCTATTTATGCTAGCTGCCCACCAAGGAGGCCTGTTTTTTGTGAGAAAGTTTTGATATGTTCTGGTACGGCTAAGTCTATAAACTTGTAAAGCTGTTTATACAGGACATTTGTGTACAGCTCCATGTAAGAGTCTTTACTGTCAGTGATGACAGGAGATTTAAAACTATGTATGCCATTGCTTAGGAGGTTATAGTCTGCTTTTGAGAAACTTTTCAACCTTTTGTATGCTGAGGAGCAGTCAGGTACAACTGTTACACTGAACATGATTAATTTATGATAGGACCTTACCAGAGAGGGCCTCATACATGGGGTGGTGCAGCGATCTCCTATGTGAGTGAGTACTAGGTCAGGGACATTCCATCCCTTTGTGGGATTGTGGACTAACTGTTCCAAAGCATTTGTGTTTACAAAATGCAGGAATCTTAGGGTGAGCATGTTTGAGCTCATATATGTATCTCAATTAATGGAAAGATAGTTAAAATCACCTGTGCTTAGGGTGTTTGGCTGTATTATGAGTGATTCAAGTTGGTCAGGAAGGCACTGTGGGGTTTTCATAGTTTGTGTTGGTGGTCCTGTATCTAACAATGACATGGAGGGGGGTATTTCCTACAGTTAGTTGGACTTGGAGTAACTCTAGGGAGCCATACTGCTTAACCAGTTTTGAAGTGTATTTGTCTTTCATGAGGATGGGTACACCTCCTTTTAGTTTTTTTCACATTAATTTTCTGGCCTGAACATGTGGAAGACATTATAGCCTTTTATGGCTTGAGTACTCTCTGTGGCCCTAAACCATGTCTCTGTGATTGCACAAACATTGACGTCTTCCCAAATAAGTAGTGCCTCCATTCAGTGTGGCTACTGATTTCCATTCCTAGCATTAAGCAGCATAACCCTGAGTTTGTCTTTTGAGGATACTTTTACATCAGGAATTTTGTTTTTATGTGCCTAAAAAAGCTACTATGAGGGAGGCAAGCACCTTGATCAGTAACCAAAAGGCAGGAGGTGGCAGATGAAGACCATCCCTGCCAAAGCAGCATGGTCTGTTGACCATATCATCCCAGGGTGACAAATACTGGATCCACATGGATTCACACCAGTAGCTAAGCCAATTGTTGAAGTTGATAACTATTTTGTTTGTATTAAGGCATCATCCTGGGTGAAGGTAGAATGTTGCTTAGGACTACAAACATGCCTGTCTGGGACAGATAATCTGAGAGTTCAGTCAGATCTTTCTTCATATAGTCCAGTGAGGTACTTTTCAAGTCATTAACTTCAACATGGCGTATGAGAGAGGTGTAACTGTGCTTATTGTTGAGAGACATGAGTGCGTGCATGACTTTGTGGATCCTGACACCTGAAAGGCAGCTGACCGTGACTCGCCTTGTACATCTTGATGAGGGGAACATCTGTGTGCCTCACTATGAATTTGCCTTTGACCAAGATATTGGTATTTAGGTGTTTTGCCTTAAGGGCTTAATGGCTGACACACTGATATGTTTATTTTTTTTATGTAGTGAGTTTCATTGGGACTGTAATTTGTGCAGAAGGTTTGCATTTGTGAGGGCTTTGTTCTTTTGGTAAGCTTCTAATGATTACCTCTGCATATGTCATGTTATGTATTGTGCGCTTGCCTAGTCTGTTGAGGAGGTGAAGTGTGTGTTGACAACCTGTTTGATATCTGGTTTGTTGTTACCTGAGAGAGAGAGAGAGAGAGAGAGAGAGAGAGAGCATTTATTCTAGATTCATTGTAGAGTTGCATCTCTCACATAATGTATTTGTAATTTTTATGAGTACATGGTTGTCAGTATACATGAGGCAATAGAACCCTAGCTTTCTAAAAACACAAGTACTCTTATTAAGCATATTTAGATGGTAGTTGCTAGCGCAGTGGTTTTGTGAGCAGCAACAAGTGGGCCTGTCTCTGAGGGGTATAGGTGTCAGCCCAGAGGTGACTTTAAAATCACTCGGCCAGTAGTAAAGGTTGCCTTTGAACAGGGGCATTGAAGAGCAATGCTTCACATGCAGTGGGAGCCTATAACAGAGGAGTGCAAGTTAATGGGAGATATATCTGTCTCCCCTGCATGTTCTGTTTATATCACAGGCTAGATTGAGAACCCTGGCTCAAGTTATTCCTGTCCCATTTGATTTGCAGATGTCCAGTATTTCCAGCAGGGCAGGGTCTGAGACTTCTCTGAAGGTCAAGCATAGGTCACATGTCAGCAGCTTGCAGGAAAATCAGTACAGTCACAGGTCTTGTAGTCTTTCCATGTATGATGTTTGGAGGACCTGCATTCTCCCAGTCACAAACTTCTATTTTTTTCTCCAATTGCTGCAGTTGTCTGGTGAGGTACAGACAGAAGGGAGCCTTGTGGTCTGATAATGGTGGAGTACAACAGAGATATGACCTCCCTGGTCTTGGATGTGATGTGCACAATGCAGAATGTGTGTCTCACCACTATGGACACAGTGATGAAAGTGTAGATTACTATGAACATGTGTTCACAAGTCTCACAACACTGTGTTTGAGCTGAGAGGGGTGCTATGTATATCATAATTTGCAGGAGTACTTCATTGCCAAAGGGGATAAAGAGACATTCCTTGCTGTAAGGTTCAGTTTGTGAGTTTAGCACCAATCATTTGTCCCTGTCAGCCCCTTCTGTAATATGTTACCATCATTGGGATAATCTATCTATATGAGTGTGCCCAATTAAGAGTCATCTGCAAACATGGTAAACTACAAGCCACCTACCATTGGCTGAGCTTCAGGGAAGAAGTTTCCACAAGTTGATGACCCAGTACAGATCCTTGTGGTATTCCACTAGTGAGTGGGCTAGTGGTGGAGGTGCAATCCCAACTTTGTGAGCGTGTGTTTTGTTGATGAGCTAGTTACCTATCCATCTAGTACTGTATGCCTTAATTCCCAGATGGGACATTTTCACAATGAGTCATGAATGGGGGATATTGTCAAAGGCCCAACATAGGTGGAATGTCCTGTTATCTGTCATCCAGGTCTTCAGGTCAGTATCAAAAAAGCCCATGAGGTTCAATAGACAAGATCTATCCTTGACAAACATAACATGGGTTGACTTAATTGTTTTGAAGGTCAGCTATATTCCTGTGGATAAGGTCCATGCTGATCCATTCCCTAGCCTTGCAGATAAGGCTTGTTAGGCTTATGGATCAATAGTTGTAGTTCTGCATGTTACCAAATTGATGTGCATTGCATATGACACAATATTTGATATTACTTTCTGTACTGTAGGTGATATATGTGTGGAAAAAAGTACTGATACACCAGAGATGCAGTGCTTGGGGTGCAACACATGGCTGTATTCTAAATATGTGACATACTGTGAGAGAGGACCTTTGTTTTTTAATTTTTCTACATGTAATGTCATGTCATGCACAAGAAATGGACAATAAACAGCAATAATACTTAGTAATATGTAGTTTTCATTGCCTAACAATTAGCAGCAAAGTGTATACACATGCATGATGCACCTCTTTGCACACTGCTTAGCAGTGTGCAGATGCAAGTCATATTACTAATCTCTGACAGTTACTATTGAGTCTATGAACTACACCTGCTACTTAATTGACTCTGCGGCAGCACGTGTTACTGCAATTATGCTTTCTTTTTGGGGAGCCAGATGATACTGTGTTCAAATCCTTTTCTCTGTCCCTCTCTCTCTCTCTCTCTTTTTTTATTCTTTTCCCATGTTTGCATGTTGCACCACTCAGCAGAAATATGGGAAAAGGAGGAAAATGCATGTCAGGTTTGGCTGTGTTTATCTGGTGTGCGCAAAGTGCAGCAGTGCACAAACTGGAGCCCAGAAGTCGACAGGACCCAGACAGCCAAAATTAGAAACTAGATGCATTCAATTAATACTATTGGGCATTGCACAAACCTGCTAAGCAATGCTGTGTGATGGTTAACAGTGAGACCTTAAGAATGAATAGCAAAATAGGCAATATCATGTAATTAATCATGTGGCAGTCGGTATAAGAGCTAGAGTACAGATGGTCCTGGTTTCTAGTACAGGGTGTGCAACCTTTGTTTTACTGTTATGACATTGCTGTTTATGGCAATGAACTGCAACATAGACAAGTGTTTTCTTAATTTTGGTGTGGCAACAGATGTAAGTGTAGGACTTCCATGCACATGGTCGTGGGTTCAAATACGGCATAATTCATATACTTTTACTGCTGTTTCACTTCCCATTATAGTCACTCTCACTTACAATACTTGACATAGTGTAGCTGATATTAATTATATGTATGGCTGAGACACTAATATTGTGTTAGTTATTTCTTTATTTATCTATGTGGTATCACATTTATTATAAAATATATGACTGTGAGTATACTGTGTACTATGTTCATACCTCTCATCCATACCAAATTCCATGGTATTTACCAGTTTTGAGGGCAAAATAATGGGGTACCATGAATTCCCGAGTGGCCACTTTCATTCCCGATTTTTTCATTTTTTTTTCTTTTATTTTTAATTCAACTTTAAACTTATGGCTGACATCCCCACGTATCACCAGCATATTCTGCAACATCATCAACGTGCAGGGGCATGAGTGATGACATCAGTGTCATGAGATAGACTGCAGCCTATCAGAGTCAGACTGTTAATTGGAAATTACAGCAGGCAGCAACAGCAGTAAGTGGAGTAGAGCTGTTGTGCACATATTACAATTTAATTAACTTGTGTTCAACTTCAGCTGCAGCAGAGTCTGGCAGTACACCCAGCAGCCACCAAACCCGTGTCTGACTCCAACTGCACTCCAAAGAACCAGGAAGAGAAAATTTACTTTCACTGACCCCATGCAGTGGCTCAACCTCCAGGTCACTTAAACTTAGTAAAAAAAATAAATAAATTAAAAAAGTGCGTAGCATATGTATGCCATCCCAGTCAAGCAGACTCTGCAGCAATTCCTAGCAAAGGAATCTTTACTTGACACTTCTTTTATTGTTAAAATAAAAATAGTTATAGTGGTGCTTTCATGTGAAATGATGTGATGTGTGTGAGTGTCAGTGAGTGTGTGTCATCATCAGCAATTCCCAGCAAAGGAATCTTCACTTGACTTGGCTTTTATTGTTAAAATAAAAATAGTTATAACAATGCTTTTGTGTGAATGATGTGATGCGTGTGAGTGAGTGTGTGTCAACAAATCCTAGTAAAGGAATCTTCACTTGACTTGACTTTTACTGTTAAAATAAAAATAGTTATAGTAGTACTTTCATGTGAATGATGTGATGTGTGTGAGTGAGTGTGTGTCAGCAATTCCCAGCAAAGGAATTTTCACTTGACTTCACTTTTGCTGTTAAAATAAAAATAGTTATAGTAGCAGTTTTGTGTGAATGATGTGATGTATGTGAGTGAGTGTGTGATCAGTAGCTGGACAGACTGAACTGCTTTAAGTGATTTGTAATTATTTTTCTAGCTCAAGTCTGGGGAGCAGCAACTGAAGAGGATCACTGTGGGGGAAGGACAACAGAGGCAGCTAAAAGGGGACAGTTGAAGTTAGGCTTGAAAAAATATTTATTTATTTATTCATTTTATTTTACATTTGTTAACTGGGTAGAGTCTGGCTGGGCAAGTAGCCCGTTTTCAGCGGAGACCCGGAGAGATAAGCTCCATAACAATATTACAAAAAGATTACAAAAATTTTTAAAAGATTTACAAACAATATACAAAAAAGTTTGACAGTTGCCAACAATCACAGTTTACAAAAAGGTGAATGTAAAACAGAAAACATTACATTTCTTAAGCCTTATTACAGACAGCAATATGAAACTCATTAGATGTGTAAATAAAAAACATTGTGGCATTTTCATTTGGTAGAAGTAAGACAAGAAGATAGCAGAATAGAAAATATTTGATCAAAGGCATGAGAAACTAGCCAGGAATATTACAGGAGGATAGCCATTGTTGAGTAAAGTATTCCTTTAGGAGTTTTTTGAAGCTATGACAATCTGTGTTTTTTAAGATATTCTGCAGTAATAGGTTCCACTGTTTGGCTACTTTGAAGGAGAAGAGAGAGTCTTTGAAGTAATTATAGGACTTTGTAACCTTGAGTATAAGTTTATCGGATGATCTAAGGGTCTTGGGGTTGGTATTTAGTTGCACTAGGTTTGAAAGTGCAGGGTAGTTTTCAGGTTTGTGGATAATACCGTGGGCAGTGGTGAGTTGATTGAGCAATAACAGATTGGGATATTACTTCACAGGGAGGGTGATAGGGCACTTAAACATAATGCCAGATGCAAAAGTACAGAATTCATCAGAGGGGCTCACACCTGCTTATGGCAAGTACAGAATGAATGAAAGGAGGAGTAGAAGGGCTGTTTGTGCAGGGTTTGGTACTAAATTGGCCATAATAAACAATGGGTTTTCTTCTGTTACTATGCACACTTATATTGATCGGTGTGCTCAGACTGCAAGAGAATTTCAAAAGAAGAAAATGCAAAGTAAGCATGGTTTAGCCTAGTCATGCCTTTCAAAGAGACAGATGCATAATATACCTTGGCTTTGATCCCAGTAGGTTCTCCTGCTGTGCTCCATAGATCAGGTACCAAACACATTTCATTCATTCAAGTTCTTATGGCTCCTTATGCAGTGGGGTTCCACTTAGAATTGTAAAACTGAAACAACTGAATGCAGAAAGATCAAAACTGTGAAGTTTGTACTGACACATTGCCAAAATGATGACTTAATACTCTAAAGTCTTCTGGTTATAGTCTGTGTTTAATATTTTATCTGTTCTTCAATTTGCATTTGAATGCTCCATCAGAGTGGGTGAGGTTACATAATTATGTATGCAAATTTTATGTTAATTAGAGCACACATTTTTAGCCAGTTGTACCTACTTTTCTTGGGCATTTGTCCAGATTTTTGATGTTTCCAGGTTTAGAGGATGACTGTGTTTCTGTGAGTGTATTTTTGCTCTCTGGACTGCCATGATCTTCACATTTCACTGACACACTTACAGATGTTCCTGTACATCAAATAACCTTGAAATTGCATTGCTTGCCACTGCTGTGCACCACTTACTATTGCCCACCCCAAAGCACCGTGTTTGCATGATAGTGTGCGTTGCACAGCATTTTCAAACAGTGTGCACATTCCCAGTAAATGCAATAACTGGAATTGGCAGAAACCATCATTCTCCATTGCTCTTGATCCATGATAGACAAAGCAGGCATTCGTGGGGATGGTGTGAAATTTAGGGCTCAGAGATAGGGTGTCCAGGAGTCCAAGATTTTTGTTGGACTCCCAGTGAAACACCACAGTGCCAGGTTGCTGCAGGGGGACTATTCTGTGCTCCAGTATAAGTCAGAGGCTTGGAATAGTTCAGCCCGGGTTGTGACCAGTGCCACCGGTATCCCTCGCACTGGTGACCAATGCAGGCAGCACTTTACTGACTTACGTCAGTGGAAGAGGGATACCCTTGATGCTTGTATGAAAAATTTAGGCAAGAGAACATCTTACACATGTGTAAGTATCAACTACAGAGAGTACTTGCAAGGTTTAAAGCTGAATATAGGCAAGACTGTTATTCATAATAATATTCTGTTCTGTTCTGTTTTTTACCCAGTTGCATTGAACAGGGAGTGCAATGTTAGGACCCACGGCACTAGATTGGAGAGGATGAAGGAGGCATGTGGTATGTACACAGCCAAAGACTAGTGTTATTGTAGCATTAAAAGTTAAAGATAGCTTGTTTGGTATTTTATACAGTTGTATCAAATTGAACATGCATATTCCAACTGTAAAAGCAAATATACATGCATTAGTCTGGAGCACAAATCAAGAGTACAATATTAGACTTTAGTCAGAGGTGGTGGGTTCACATACCACACTTCCCAACTACACAATAACTGTTAATTCTTCAATTATGTGTAACTTAAAGGTTCAAAGTAAAAGCTCTACACCAGTGGCACACATGCCCTGCTGTAAACTGTAATCTGGAGAATTACAACACGCATATGTGCAATATATGGACAAGTAAAGGAGTACTTGCTGGCAATCTGTAGTATAGTGTGCATCTGCTAGGAGCTGCTAATCTTAAAAGTAAGAAGCTATCTAACTGAGTTGGTAGTCTTAAGAGTAAATGTTAAGATAATAGAGTCAAATAATGTTATTAATGCATTGTATGTTACATGCAAAGGTATTAATCTTATCTCTTTTTTTTCTCTCACCCCAACCCTTATCTATTTTCTTTTTTCTTTTTTTTTTTGTTTTATTTTATTGTGTGTCATCAAAATATGTCCATGTCATCCATGTGTACCACATCACAGAATGCTCCACAGCACAGCGGGGTAGGCCTGCCCCACAGGATCCACCTGCCTCCACTCCACCAGCCCTAACACCATTTCCCAGCCAACCTGGCAGCACCTCCTCTGCTACCCCTGCACTACCTGCCCCTTCAGGTAGTTCTGCCCTGGAGGATAGGCCAGTGGCTCCCTCTGGGAGCAGTGACAGGGGTGGTGAGTTTATTACCCATGTTGAACTGCCAGGGATGGTGCATAGGGTTGTGACCACACTGTAGGTCCACACCTACACTGGATGGAGGGGCCGCTCTCCCTCATTTTATGTAGGACCAGTTTGAGGAGGAGACATCACACATTCCAACTACTGGTGGTGTGAGGTGACAGTGATGACAGTCCTGTGGGTGAAGACTCGATTCTCCTTGTCAACCAGCTTGACATCCATGGGTCCTGGATGTCCCCATACTCACTCTATCCATGGTGTCCACTGACCACTTGTGTCCATCACCATCCCTGTGTCTTGTCTGTCTGCAGTTGCTTCCTCCTCACCTACCCAAGTCACCAGATCCTGACATACCTACAGTCCTTGCCCAGCACACCTCTCTCGCTCCAAAAAAAAAAGGCCACCTCTCCCTCAAAAAAAAGTGTTGTGGTCACCCCTCTCTCTGGACGTGAAAGTCCAAATTCAGCTAATATTATGCATATATTATCAGTTTTTGCTGTTGGAGAAATTGATAGCTATGGTTCTTTCCTACCTCCCTCCTGCACATTCTTGTATTGCTTTCCATTTGTTCTTCCCTCCTGCTTGCTCCCCATTTCATCACTGTTATATCTTCCCCATTTCTTTACTTTAATGCATTATTGTGCAATGGTATGCATTGTGCATCAACATGCACTAACAGTAAAGCAAAAGTAGTTAAAAGTATTAAATACAGCTGTATTCCAACCCCATACCATCTGGTCCCAAAAAGGAACATATCACTGCATTAACACCTGCTATCACAGAGTCTATTAAGTAGCAGGTGTATTCCACAGACCCAATACTGTCAGACTTTAGCAATGCTGCTCACATCTGCACGGTGCTTAGCAATGCACAAGCATGTGTATCTCGCATGTGTGTACATTTTGCTGTCATGAAAACCCCCTCCTTCTCGTGCTGTGGAAATGTATATATTATGCTGTGTTTCTGTTGTTTGCTGTCCATTTCCTTTGTATGACATGAAAGTACATGTAGAAACATTACAAACTGAGGGCCCTATCTGTATGTTATATATTTAGGTTCATAGTTTCATAGGTGTGTACTAGGCTAATGGCCCTGGAGCCTTTACAAGCCTAGCCCATAGAAGTGCCCTGGCATCGTGTCACCCAACATTAGTTCCCAGTGCCTCTATCAAGTAGAGCCACTGGAGTGATCCCCAAGGTGAACTTTCTATTACCCATCCACTCATCAAGATTTCTCTTGAACAGGGACAGCGAGGTGCTCTGCTTGACATGTATGGAAAGTCTATTCCAGAGCATGGGCAGTCTCTGGGTGAGGAACCTGTCCTTCCAGCATGTTCCGAAGATTGTGGTAATGAGGTTGAGGTCTCTGGAGCATGTGGTGTGGAGGGATTGGGATTTCTTTAGATGTAGCATTTCTAACAGAGCTGGGTCAGACATGACTTTGTAAGTCAAGCAGAGATCGCCTCTAAGTAGGTGATATGAGACAGAGAAAAGCTGGAGTCTTTTGAATCTGTCCATGTAGGACATGTGTTTAATGCCTAGGATCTTCTTCATGAGGTACTTCTGTGGTCTCTCCAGCTGTTGCAGGTGTCTAGCGAAGTACATGCTAAATGGGGAATTCTACTCGATGATTGGTCTAATGAGAGAAGAGTAGAGAGAGATGATGACCTCTTTCTTCCTGGATGCAAAACCTTTGGTAATGAGATGTGCCACACAGAAGGACTTTCTGACCACAGTGGCAATGTGGTGGTCAAAGGAAAGGTTGCTGTCAGCCTGCGTCCCCAGATCTCTTATAATGCCTTCAGTGTTCAGTGGGCTCCCATCAATATGGTGGGAACTGAGTTTTTAACAAAGGTGATGGTGATGCATTTTTTTGGCATTAAGCTTAAGGCCATGATTTCAACATCAGTCATTGGTCTCAGTGAAGCCTTTCTGTAGGATGTCTGCATCACTTGGGGAGTTAATAATGGCTCCCAGCTTACAGTCATCTGCACACTTGGTCAGCCAGAGTCCCTTTGTGTTGGCCTGGACTTCTGGGAAGTAGATGACAAAGAGGAGACGGCCCAGGACCAATCCCTGTGGGACTCCACTCGAGACTGGTCAGCGGTCTGACTTGGAGTTTGCTACTTTCACACTGTGTGTTCTATCTGTGAGTCAATTTGCTGCCCACCTAGTGATATAGGGGTTGATGCCTAGTTTGGTGAGTTAATCAATAATTCCCAAGTGAGAAATGGTATCAAAGGCCTTGGCCAGATTGAGGTAGGCTGTATGCACTGCCTTAACTTCATCTGCAGCCCTGGTGACTGACTCAGAGAAGTCAATCAGGTTGAGCAGACATGATTTCCCTTTCACAAAGCCAAACTGCGTGGGGTCCAGAGTTTGGAGATTTCCTATATCTTTGTTAATCAGGTCCATGATGATGCGCTCCATAGCTTTACATATCAGACTTGTCAGGCTAATGGGGTGATAATTCCCAGGGTCTGTAGTCGCTCCCCCTTTATGAAGAGGGATGACTGTAGCAGTGTGCCATTTGGTAGGGACAAAGCCTGAGGTGAGCCTGTGACTGAACGGGGCACACAGATGTGGTGCAAGTTCACTTTGTAGTTCATGTAGAACACAGCCAGGGATATTATCAGGTCCCATGGAAGCTGTATTCTTGGCCTTGGACAATGCAGCTTTAACTTGTGCTGCATAATGCTGGGTGCCTGGCATTCTTCCGGTATTGTGATTGGTCCTTTGGGGGGGGGGTGGTAAAGTTAGCATTGAATCTGTCGGCCAGTATGTTGGCAATATTTGTTGGCTCCATATAGTAGGTACCATCATGCAGTAACTCAGAGCAAATCTGGGTATTGCTGTGGAGGTTCTTGATATAACTATAGAAGGCTTTGTGATTGTTTTTAGTGTCTGCTGTGATTCTGCCTTCATAGCTGGCTTTATAGGATTTGATGAGGGATCTCAACTTTTTGTTGAGGCTAATAATGAAGTTTTTCCAGTTTTGGGACTTCACCTTTTTCTGTAACAGTTTCTTCCTTCTGTTGTAGAGTTTATTAATGGCTAGGGACCACCAGATTGGCTTCCTTTTATTGGAGGAGAGTGTCTTGGTTCTGTTGTGTATGGCGAGTTCCATGCATTTATGTACATATTCGCACAGTGCATTGGTGTATGATTCAGCAGCCATGCAGATATTTTCCATTGGCATATGTCCCGTGAAATTAGCCACCTCTATTTTTAGGAGTCCAATGTCAGCTTTGGAGAAGTTTTTCAAGGTGGTTACCTTTGCAGGGATGTGGGTGAGATGTGGATTTCCACGGTGATTAGTTTATGGTCAGATCTGACTAGGGAGGGATTGACTACTGGTGTAGAGCAACAGTTGCCCATATCAGTAATAACCTGGTCAAGCATGTTGCTTCCTCTAGTGGGGGTCAGAATAAGCTGGTCCAGGGCATTGGAACTGATGAATTCCAGGAAGCGTTGGTCCAGTGTATTGGTGCTTGAGTAGTTTTCCCAGTTGATGGAGGGGTAGTTGAAGTCTCCTAGTATGAGAGTGTTGGGTTGAACCTTGATAAATTCCAGGGTGCTTAGGAAGGTGAAGTGAGAGTCAAAGAACATGGTTGGGGACCTATAGCAGGCTATGAACTGGATCGCCTTCTTACCCAATGTTAGTTGCACCCAAAGTATCCCAGATGCGTTATGATGGGCTACTAGTCTGGAGGTGTGCATATCCTTTATGAATATGGAGACATCACTGCCTTTGGAGCCTCAGTCCATGTTTTGCGGCTAAAAGGTGTGGAATGAATTTGTAGCAGAGGGTTGCTTTCGGCTGTTTAAACCAGGTCTCTGTTACAGCACAAATGTCAATGTTCTCCATCTTGAGGAGTTCTTTGAGTGACTGCATCTTGAAATTTAGACTTCTAGCATTGAGCAGCATGATCCTCAGATTGCATTTATTTATAGCTGTTATGGTGGTAATTTAGTCTTTGAAACACCGCCTAAAAAGGTACTATAGGGGTGGCAGGAGCCTTAGCCAATATTCAGAAACCCAGGGGTGAGAGATGCAGGTCATCTCTGGCAAAGCATCGAGATTTGTCAGTCATGTCATCCCAAGTAGACAGATACTGGATCCCCTTAAAATGACACCAGAAACTTAGCCAATTGTTGAAGTCGATAATTTTTTGTTTGTACTGCGGTATCATTCTGGGTGATAGGATACTGCTCAAGGCTAGTGTCATACCTGCCTGGGCCACATAATCTGAGAGCTCCACCATGTCCCTTTTCATGTAGTCCAGGGAGGTGCATCTCAGGTCATTCACACCCACATGGACAATGACAGCGTCATGCTTGTACTTGTCGTGGAGTGACCTGAGTGTGTGTGTTATATGTCGGATTTTGCCACCTGATAGACAGCTGACTGCTACCATCTCCTTATTCGACATAGTGAGTGGGATATCTGTGTGCCTCACTATTGAGTTACCTATGATTAGTGTATTAGGCAAGGTGTTTAGCTTTGGGGGCTTAGGTTGAGAGGCACACTGTGGAGGTGAGCTATGTGTCCTGTGGTTTGTGCTGTGTTGTGGTGGTTGAGTGCATTTCTGTCTTGGAGGTCTCTGCTATTTGGGTAAATTTCTATTGAGAGCCCCCACAATCCATGTGCTGGCACCCCTCAAGCAATACAATCCTAGGGTCTCAATACGTTTTCACACATATATCAACCACACTACAAAATGCAATATTGGATGTTGTGTGCTATGCAATGCACATCAGTCTGGTAACATGCAGAACTACAACTACAGACACATATGCCTAAAAACCCTTATCTGCATGGCTACTGCAAGAATCAGCATGGACCATATCAACAAGGACAGACACAACCTTCAACACACTTGACCCTACCCATTTTCGGTTTGGCAAGGGTAGATCTTGCTTATTGATCTTTGAGGACTTCTTGGATACTGACCCCAAAGACTTGCATGAGGAATAACAGGACATACCACCTATGTTCAGTTATCCAAGGCCTTTGACACTATTCCCAGTTCATGTCTCATAGTGAAGATCTCCCATCTAGGAATTAAGCCATACAGTTCTAGATGGAGAGTCAACTGGCTCAACAACAGCACACACACTCTCAGAGATGAGGATTGCACCTCCACCATAACCCCACTCACCAGTGAAATACCACAAGGATCTGTGCTAGGTCCTCAACTGTTTGAGAAATACTTTTCTGAAGCATAGGCTATAGTAGATGGCCTGTGGTTTACCTAGTCTGCAGATGATTGTTAACTGGATGCACTCATATAGAGTCCCCCAGTGATGGTAACATATTACAGTGGCAGCTTACACAGACTGATGATTGATGACAAACTCACAGGACTGAACTTTAAGCATACAATGGCTCTTTGTCACTATTGTCAAAGAAGTCCCACTGCTAGTTATGGTATACCCAGTGTTGTGAGACTTATGAACTTCTTTTAGTAGCAATCTACACTTTCATCGGTATGTGACCACAGTGGTGACACACACACAATCTGCATTGCACATATACATACAGACATCACATCCAAGACAAGAGTAGTCATACCTCTGCTGTACTCTACCCTTATCACACAAATAATGGAGTACAATGCTCACATCTCTCTGTCCCTCACTAGACACCTGCAGCAATTGGGAATAACACAGGGCTGTGCCTGGGAGACTCCCAAGCTGCCAAACATGATATACACAGAAAGACTTGACATACCTGTCACTGTACTCAGTATCATGCAGGCTACTGAGAGGTGACCTATGGCTGCCCTGCAGAGCAGTCTCAGATCCTGGCCTTCTGTAAATGATGAACATCTGCAATTCAAATGGAACAACTAGAATTTGACCCAGCATTCTCAACCTAGCCTATGACATAAACAGAACATGCTGGAGAGGCATATATATCCCACAATGATTCACACTCCTCTGTAATAGGCTCCTACTGCATGTGAATCAGTGCTCCTCAATGACCCTGTTCAAGCACAAATTTAACTACTGGTTGGGTGACTGTAAAGTCACCTCTGGGCTGGCACCTATGTTCCTCATGGACAGAGCCAGTTGGTTCTGCTCACAAACACTCTCTGCTAAAAATGACCATCACACCATGCTCAATAATGGTGCCTGTGTTTTTACAGTTCTAGGCTTCTAAAGACCCTAGTGCTATTAGGCTAGTAGCCTCATATGAATCTATGAAGCTATGTGCCTGTACAGGCCTCACAGCCTGCTGTCAACCACATGGCCTGCTGATGTCATCTACTATAAGTTCACTTGCATTCTTGTATAAAACAGACTGCGTAACATACTGTGCTCTGTAGTGCATGTACTTAGGTAGGGGTTCTGTTCTCACTACAGTCAACTGTGTGTGTGTGTGTGTGTGTGTGTGTGTGTGTGTGTGTGTGTGTGTGTGTGTGTGTGTGTGTGTGTGTGTGTGTGTGTGTGTGTGTGTGTGTGTGTGTGTGTGTGTGTGTGTGTGTGTGTGTGTGTGTGTCTAGACAACAAGGCAGATGTGTGTATCCTTCAGTTACTACTCCAATTACATAGATTTACAGTATTTTGATACTTGCTAATGTCTACACATCCATTTCATACAGGCCTACCAACTCTTGTCTCCCACATGGGTTGCTGATGTCATCTACTATTGGTTCACCTGCACTCCTGTAAGAATCATACTTGAGCTGTGGTGCTTGCATTAAGTATTGTGTTCTGTAGTTTGTGTACCTTAGATAGGAGGGGGTTCTGTTCTCACTGCAGTCAACTGGGTGTGTGTGCCTAGACAGTAGAGCAGGCATGTGTGTCCTACAGTTACTTCTCCAATTACACAGATTGCCAGTATTTTGATACTTGCTCATGATACACATCCATTTCATACAGGCCTTCCAACCTTTTGTCTCCCACATGCCCTTCTGATGTCATCTACTATAAGTTTACCTGCACTCCTCTATAAACCAGACTTGAGCTGTGGTGTTTGCGTTAAGTACTGTGTTCTGTAGTCTGTGTACTCAGGTAAATAGGGGCTGTGTTATTACTGCAGTCAACTGTCTATGTGTGAATCTAGACAGCAGAGCATATGTGTGTACATGGGTCCCCTTCAGAACGTAGAAATTTTAAAAGCTCAACTTTCATATGGCTGAGACCATATGATTGAACTCCTAAAAGTTTGAATGGTCTGAATGGAGATCTCCATAGAGTGTGGAACAGGAAGATTTCCTTTTTTCGCAATGTAGTGTGATCTCGGAGTTGGTATATTTAAATAGTGAAGGGGGTGGGGGCACAGACACCCACGTGTGGGGTGCAGGGGCAAGCTAGCAATGTTTAGGATTTTTTGTTGTTTTATTTATTTATTTTTTTTACATGTTCAAATGTTTAAGTGTTCAATCATATAGTCTCGGTCATATGAAAGTCGAACATTTGAATGTTCGATCATGTAAAGTAGACCCATGTACATACCTCTCAACTGTCCAGATTTTTCCCTCAAAATTTCAGTCTGTTCCTCATAAAATTTATGGTTTTCTGGCAAATCAGTGGGATGATCTGAGGAATAAAATCACTAAATAATGACTTCCATTTGAGTTTCAGACTTCATATCCTTTGGAAAACGCATTTTAACATGCATTCTATTATTCTAGCTACTTTTTAAGTTTACTAGAGCAATATTTAAAATCTGTCCCTATTTGTGAGTCTTTCTTCCCCATTCTGTCAGGCTTTGTCCAGAGTTCTTGGGCTAAGAGGTTGAGAGGTATGAGTGCGTATCTTACAGTTACTTGTCCGATTACATAGATTGCCAGTATTTTGATGCTTGCTCCAGGCTACACATCTATTTCACACAGGCCTCCCAACCTCTTGTCTTCCACATGGCCTGCTGATATCATCTTGCTATACGTTCACCTGCACTCATCTATACATCAGACTTGAACTGTGGTGCTTGTATAAAGTAATGTGTTCTGCAGTCTGTGCACCTTAGATAGGTAAGGGTTCTGTTCTCACTGCATTCGACTGGGTGAGTGTATGTGTGAGTTGTTGCTTGATAATAAAGACAGCATTTTACACTGGCATGTGTGACACTGTTATCTTCTCCTCAACAGACACTGCTGATGTCATCAGCTTTAAAGTTTTGTCTGACACACTCCAAATCAGAATTGAGCTGTGGTGCTTGTGTAAAATAGTGTATGTTGTAGTCTGTCTACTTAGGTAGGGTTTCTGTTCTCACTGTAGTCAACTGTGTGTGTGTGTGTGTGTGTGTGTGTGTGTGTGTGTGTGTGTGTGTGTGTGTGTGTGTGTGTGTGTGTGTGTATTACACAGAGCATTTTACACCACCATATGGGACACTGCCATCAGCGATATAACATTTTTGGATATGCAGTACTCCCACCAGGGCAGGGTCAGGCAGAAGTCACTTTATTCTATTCAATAAAGTTTACAGTGAAATGGCTTGCAATCTATCCCCATGCATCATGACATGGTGTACAGGCCCTGTGTTAGCTTGCTGAGAAAGCCATGTGGTCTGTCCAGCTGCTACATGTGTCTGATGAGGTACATGTAAAAAAGGGAATTATACTATATTAGGGTTCTAATGAAGTTTAACTACAGTGCTGTCATATAATCCTAAGATCCCAACATGATGGTGTGAATTAGGATGAGCACAACATAGGTTTTCAATAGCAGTGTGGACAATTGATCATCAAAGTTCAGACTTCTATCTAAATGTGTTTCCAGTGCTTGCTTCACTGGGTTTCTGCATAGCAGGACTGTTGTCAATGCTGTGATTAACATGGAACTCCACTTTTCAGATGGACAACATTACAAACACATGTTTCTGAATTTATTTGTAGATCATGTGCCTCTGTCACCATTCAATTGTGTGTTAGCTCCTTCTGTACTATGTTACCACCATTGATGGACTCAATGATTGCACACAATATGCAAGAATCAGCAAACTTGGTAAGGCAAAGGAAATATATTTTAACTTGGACTGTTGAGAAATAGAGTTCAAATACTGAAGGGCCAAACATAGATCATTGGAGTTTACCAATGGTGACAGCTCTACTGGTACAGGTTGATTCACCAATTTTCACATGATGTATTCTGTCAGTGAGCCAATTGTTTATCCATCAACTGGCATAAAGTTTAATCCTCACTTTGGGATTTATTTCAATGATATCTGCGTGTGTGATTGTGTCAAAACCCTAGGCCAGATCACAATAGGCAGTATGCACTGTCCAGGCCTATCACATGGAATCAATGTGCTGTGACAACATCACAGATCACCTATGGCATGACCCAGCACATACACCTTCCTGATACAGTTGAATACACAGTTCATCACACCCACCATATGACCTATGTTCCCTTACAAGGGCGTACATCAACATGCATCCACCCGAGTTGGGGTAACAGCACCTGATGCATGCATGTATAGAGACATCCTGACTCTCCTTAACTGTGTGGTAAACCAACATGTCATCATGGACCTCCTCTACATGTACAGTAGTAATATTCCAGGTGTGCAGAACAGACCTGTGTGAGTTGCTACTGCTACATCAGGTCCATTACATCTGATAGATGTCATCAAAGAGGTCATTGAGGGCATGCGTGATGACAACAGTATCATCATGTGGAACTTGAACAGATCAAGGCATTTGAGAAAAATCCACAGTGAGGTATTCAATCAACACTGCCATATGTGGCCATAAACAGCTATATCACCAAATAGGTAGACCAGTGTATGACATATATGGTATCTTACAGTGTTTAAATGTGTGATGTAACATATATCAGGGGTGTCTACTAGGCCCTTTTCTGCCCATTACTTCAGTGATGGATATCACAGCTGACATACACATGCTGTGTCCAAACAGATGCCTGAAGGACTACAGCTTGTGGTCAATCATTGACTCCAACTGTGATATTAGTATAATACAAACAGTATCAACACATACCAAAGGCTGCTACCACAAACTACCACACGCATGACAACACCTGCATTGATGAAAAGCATGGAGGGATTTGTTGAATCAGGAAACAGACACACCACTGAGGTATAATGTGGACATCACACCCTATAATCGGACCTATAGGTATGTGACCTGTGTCCTGGGGTAGAGGGTATGTGCTACATCCACCATCATGTGGTCACAGTGCTACTCCCTTGAATGTAAAACAAGAACTGGGTATGTGAAGGACATGCACATCAGAGGCCATAATAACTTCATGGTTCCCAGACTTCATCACACCAATAACTGTGTACAATGCACCCTTCTTCATGTATCTCCCTACACATCTTCCAGTGATGTGTAACTGAAGTGTACCAGCTTGTGTCACACAGCTTATTGGCCATACCTAGGTATTCTTTCTGGGGAATATACATGACTGTCTGATGGTGCAGAACAACAATAGTTTCAGAGGTGTTTACTGGGCTAATGACCAGAAAGCACTTTTTAAGGCTAGCTATGCATCCCAAATCTCTGACAAGTTCTGATACCCTTGATAAGTGCAAGCAGGGGCTTGGGAGATGAAAATTTTAAAAGCAGGGGCCTGGAAGATGAACCATTTACAGGTTGCCTGTGTCCATTAGAGACATAGCTGCCAAACTAGGGATAAAATTCCTGTTCCCCAGTCAATTGTCCAAGTTGTACTTGAATTGGGTTAGGGAGGAACTCTGCTTCACATGGATGAGGAGCCTGTTTCAGAGACAGGCTAGTCTCTATGATATATGTTTGTCTCTCCAGTAGGTCCTATTTATATTGAGACAATGTTTAAGGCTTTATAACTAATTCTTGTGCTGTTTGTTTTGTGGATATGCATGAGGTTCATCAGAGTGGGGGCCTGACAATGCCTTGTAAGCCAGGCATAGATCTCCCTTCAAAAGCCTGTATGAGACAGAATACAGGGATAGGTCCTTGAGGTGGTCTGCAATGGATATTTTACTTATTCCTTGTATTTTTTTAGTGAGGAACTTCTGTGGACATTCCATTTGTTGGATCTGTCCAGTTATGGTATATACCAAAGTGGGCATTATACTCAATGACAGGTCAGATGAAAGCAAAATATATTGGAACAATGAGCTCCTTGGATCTAGATGCCATACCTTTGTTTATAAGTTGCGCAACATAGAATAATGTTTTCACTACTGTAGACACGTGATGGTCAAAGTCTAGATTACTGTCTATGTGTGTCCATAACTACTGGGTCACCTCTAAGGAGTGTGTTGTCAATATGATAGTTACCAGGGGTGGATGATTTTCTGATGGATACTACTATGCATTTCTTGTCATTTACTTTTAGTCCATGGCTCTGACACTGGAGAATATGTGTGTCTGTGTGGGATTCAATGACAGCTCATAATTTGCAGTCATCTGCAAATGCAGTCAGCCAGAGACCATTGACATTGGACTTGACTTCAGAGAAATAAGTGCCAAAAAATGAGTAGTCCAAGGACAGATGCCTGAGGGACTCCACTTGTGACTGACCTCTTTATAGAGATGGACTCCCCAATTCTAACATCATCAGTCCTGTCTGTGTGACAGTTGGCTATCCACCAGGTGATATATAGGTTTGTACCTAACTTCTTGAGTTTGTCAACAATGCCTGAGTGAGGTATTGTGTCAAATGCCTTAGCCAGGTGAAAGTAGGCAGTGTGAACCATTTTTCCCTCAACCACCACTTTGTTGACCTTCTCAAAGCAGTCCAGCAGGTTGAGTGGGCATGTCCTGCCCTCAACAAAAGCAAACTGAGTTGGGTCCAGTGTATGGAGGTTTACTATATTACTGTTGACCATTTCCATGATAATTCTTTCCATGGCTTTACATATAGGACTAGTGAGACTTATGAGTCTGTAGTTTCTAGTGTCTGTAGATGCACCCCCTTTGTGCAGAGGGATGACTGTTTCTGTTCTCCATTCATGAGGCACAAAACCTGTTTGGAGGCTAGAGTTAAATAACAATTCCAGAGGGCCTGATAGGTCATATTTTATGCTATTTTTACGGCATCCTGGGATATTGTCTGGGCTCATTGATTAAGTGTTCTTGGCCTTAGAGAGTTGTTACACCGGATGCATGCATGCTACCTGTTCAGCTTATGGACACACTGCATACATAGGTGTTTGACAACATTAATGGCATGTACACCATTTGTGACAATGTGGATTGTGCCATACATATATGCCTTGCACACAAGGCAAGTAGCCCGTATTGACCATACTGTCACATACAGGTATACTAGTGTCCCTCATAAGAACTCCTGCAGACATTACAGTACCAGGACAGTGTGCATGGTTACCCTCATAGACTGTGGATGTATCATAACAGTTGTCAAGTGTGTGTGTTCAGACTCATGTTATCACTCCACATCACATATGTTACATCAGAGGCATGGGATTAGTGGTAGTATTATTCTGATATTGTCCATAATTGTGTTGGTTCTTGTAATGTTTGCCATGATCCTTTACCTGTGGCGACCTTGCTGGAGACCTCTGCTGAGAGTACACTCATATTCAGGTATATTATTTTGCACAGCTTCCCAATATGCACCCTACCCCAATTGTATGTCAGATCCCTGATAGATGTCTTCTGCATTATTTATGTAATGATGCTTATCTCACACAGACATCCTCTCCATTGTTATGTTATCTTGTGTGACAGTCAAAGAGAATACATTTTCACTGTACAGTCCGACTATATCATATAGAGATGTGCTTGGTTTTGTGGCTATGACCATCTCCTATTGACATGCCCTCCTCTCCTGTACATGCAGGAGTTTCACCTGTACTTTTCCCTGTGCTCATTCCTACAATTCATCTGTGTTTCTCTATTCAATACACACACTTTCCTGGGAGATCATTTTACACGGCAGTCCCATGTCCTGTTATAGATCATTAACACAGCTTCAGTAAAGTATGCTAGGAATGGGATATCACAATACTCTGCACTGTATGTTCACTGTACTGTACTGTGTTTGGACCACATACTTCATATTCATACCTCTCAACCATCCGGATATTCCCAGGATGTCCATATGTTTTCCTTAACAAATATGTGGCTTCCTGCCATATCACTGGGATGATCTCTGGACTGATGTGAATCAATATTACATATATTTGAATGCATACCTCTCAAATGTCCTGATCTGTGCAAAATGTCTCATTTTCTCTTATTTTTGAGCTTTTTCACATAACATTTTTTCCTGGCAAATCATTGGCATGTCATTCATTGTTGAGTGCAGTCAGAAACTGATGACTGACACTTGCATTTCAAACTTCATGCTCTTCAGAACATTCATGCTAATGTGCAATCTATATAGTCTATCAACTTCCTAGGTTTGTCAGTGCAATATTAAAAACCTGTCCTATTTCTGGCCCTTTATCTCCCTTTATCCCCCATTTCTCACTCTGAGAAGTTGTGAGTGTTACATTCTAACACATTTCTATCTGACATCTATGCCAAATATGTCCCTACTACTGGTTATTTTTCCTCTCATTAAGTTGGTCTCTGTGCAGCCATGTTGCAATAACATAATGACAGCTATTTTTAAAACTCCTGGTGATCATAGTGGCATTGCATGCAAATTCACACACCATAGGTGCTTTTCCTTATATAGAACTGCTATCCAGATTTGCTGACAAGGTTTTGCTATATGTAAAGCCCTGGTGATCATTGTGGCATTGTGCACAAATCTGCAAACTGTAGATGCTCTCCTTTACACAGAATTGCTATCCAGGTTCACTTATGAGGTTTCACAGCCAGCAACACTGTTGCAAGCCACAAAACGTAGCTTAGGCACACCGCACCTCATTAATATGCATTGTGCACCATTGTGGAAACACTAGCTACATCTGGAGGAGCCCTGCAAGATAACATAACAATGGAGAGGATGTCTATGTAAGACTCCACTGCCCTACTTCTCCTAGCATAGCTGGTAATACTTCATATTGTTACAGATAGCATCAACATTTCCCATCTTTATAGTGAATGTTCTTGTGACAGTTGTGAAGTCAGAGACTGCAATGTGTATCATTACTTTCTAACTTCTCTGTTTAATGATTTTCCAGTACAAATGTATGGTGCTAAACTGAGGGCATGCAGGGGTCATCAGTATTTTTGAGAGGTATTACTGTGTGAATCTTTGATGCCTGAAGCCTACTGCTTAGTATTGGACACCTATAAGTCAAATAAGTTTTTGTTGTCACATGTTAAGATACTTTATGTCGAAATCTCCCATCTTTTCCTTGCTTACTGTACCATTTAATGAGATACAAGGATATGCTACATATTCATATTATTAAACAATACACTCCAGGTTCAGGACATACTGTGTAAATGCAGCAGTTTCCACAGTTTTAGTTCAGGGCTGACTGTGTCTGATGCAAGAGGTACACAGCCAATACATGGGGAGGTAACAGTTGTGTGAGTTGCCTGGCATCAATGTTACTATATGTATGCAAGTAGGAGGAAGGTTTTAGGCCCCTACTTGATAAGTGAGTGTCCTATGCTTTGTCTCTTAGCCAATTGAAGGGCATACTGAGCACACCTACATCTGTCTGCACCCACAGCAGCTGGTGGTTCCCCCCTAACTCCTCATCTGCCTGTGGCTGTTGTGACTTTGGCCTTGTGGTGGGATGTGTGCCAATTCTCTTTGTTAATCCTGCTGAAGGTGTTTCCTGAGGATTATGTTGTGTAGCATGGCACATACTGTCAATATTTCTGTACATGTCCATGAAGTGTACTGCAGGGCTTCCCCAGATGTATCTAGGCAGCAGAACCATGACTCTATGATATTTCTGGTTTAAGCATGTGCCCCATTATGGCATTCTTCCGTGTGTGTGTGTGTGTGTGTGTGTGTGTGTGTGTGTGTGTGTGTGTGTGTGTGTGTGTGCATTTCCACAGTTCCAGCATGTAGCCTGCATCCATTAGTAGCTGGCCCTGTGGGATGTCCCACATTGCAAACATCTGGTACAGTTGGGTGGTGTGCCAGATATGTGACTCATGGTAACTGCTGGGGTTGCCAGCACACATCTTCAAGATGATTTCCTTAGCATTATGCATGACTTGCCAGTTGATAGAGTGGTACCCTTTCTGTTTATGTAGAGCCTACCTTGTTCCCCGGGTGGTGCCTTCATTTCTATATGTGTGCAATCTATGGCACCCAGTACTTCAGGATAGTGTATTACAGGGTAGAACCCCTCCATATTTCTGTCCCTGTCCTCAGAACTATGTGGAAAGTATATGTGGTCATTGGCATGTTGGAGCATAGCATTCAGGAACTGGTGGAGGATCCTGGATGCTGATGCCTGTGATACCACCAGCATATCCCCTCCTGCTCTCTGAAAGGTACCTGTAGCTAAGATTGCAAGGGCTACACACACCTTTGTCTCCACTGAGATGGGTTCCTCTCAGTTGGCTCTGGCTCTGAGTTCAGGACAGTAGAGTTTGCAGAGTTCCTATAGTGTGTCCTTTCCGCCCTATAGCTCTGTACAATTTCCATATCATGTAGGTTGTGAAAAGTTAAACTGGGCCTGAAAACTCTTCTCCTTCTTGGCCTAGGCCTATTAGCAGCAGCAGCAGCAGCATTTGGCTTCACCCTGTAGCACACACAAATGAATTAAAGCAGCAGCAGCCCCTAACATTCTGTCTGTATAGACTCCTTTCTGTGGTTGTATTCCAAAAGTTTTGGAATTCACAGGGGAAATTAGCATGGAGTCTACACAGATGCTTTATAGCTTGTTGAATAGCTCCACTGTGTTGGACTGGTTAATTAGCATGCAGTTCAGCTGCTTATGCTATAATTTGCTGCCACAATGGTGTTTAGTTTGTTTGCGATGGGGGTGCACACTTCTACACAACGCTTACTAAACCTAAAGCTGTCTGCGCCCATGTGTGTGTTGTGCTGTGATGCACACATGGTGATAAATGACTTTGTAGGCTGTATTGAATCCCCCTGAATATTTTTTTTTCTCTTTTTGTACCTTTTCCAAAGGTAAGAAACTGCACTTTTTCTTTAAAGATAGCACCTGGGAAGGCTTTTTGGAAGGCATTATTTATTGCCTTTTCACATTTCCAAATTATAGATTTTAAGCTCAGATTAATTTGTTGTTGTTTTCACATTTCTCATAATGTGCCAAATACTAGACTGCAATTCACTTCACCTTTATGAGATAATAGTACAATGGTAAGAGACAGCATGACCTAGTTTTGGTTTTATCTTATAAATCCATGTATAGAGTGTAACTGTCACTTTGCTATACTTTTTATCACAGACTTATTGCCCATTGACAATAATTGTGAATACTGCATATCTACTAATCTAGTCTTTGTTATCAGCATCCCTATTTCATTATTATCAGGTTCTACGATGCTGTATATGAGTGCTTTCTTTTTAAAGGCAACAACTGCAGCTTAAAGTTATGCATGGTCAGGAAGGATGAAATACTTGATTTCTAAAGTCATGAAATTGTCTGCTATGAGTCTGCCTTACTCAGAAGAATTTCTTAATTTTCCAATATTTATTTAATTTTTTTAAATATTTTTTTTGCCACCCCTTGCAGCTGATCAGCACCAACTCCAAGGAGCCTTTCCTTGTTCGCCAGGTCTACCAAATCCAAGATGCATCCCCTGGACTTACTCCAACCTATTCTCAGGGCCAGTGAGAAGATCTTGCACTCATACTTGTGCAGGGATGGACATCCAGGGGGCATGCTGTCATACTGTTCTGCCTCTGTTGTGACTCAGCCAGTGCCCTGCCTCTCTAAGGTTAATGTTCTCCTGTGTGTCTCTGACCTCTCGTAGAGATCAGCCATGACGTGCACCTGAATGCATGTCCTCCTCTTCAGGATAGGCAGACCCATCCTCCTTTTCCAGTACTTTAGAAACCCTAGCCATTAATCAAATTTGCCTTGCCTGAGCTGTAGTCAGGGCTTTACTCCTTTATGCTGCAGAACTGGCTTCCTTCTTTTTCCTATATTTATATAAAGATTGATATAATTAGAACATTATAATTAATTGTATGTTTTCCTGTCAGTCTCAAAATTTTAGACTAAAAGAAAACAATGTCCCGATAAAGTAAACAGGTAAACAATTTTTAATATGTAACTGAGATATAGAACTTTATACTGTCTATACAAGCATGTCCTAAATATGCATACATTATTTATTATATGGGCCAGATTCCAAAAGAGTTGCTCTCAGTGTAAGTCTGCCTTGATTCTAAAATACCTGCTCTCAGTGTAAGTAACTTACTTTGGTGTAATGCCTGTCTATAAACAGTCTTACTACAGGGACCACATTCCAAAGCACCTGGTCACTTATACTGAGAGCAAGTCTTTTGGAATTAGGACCATATTTACATTTTGAAGCCCCTTCAATTTAACTTTTTAATTTAGCTTTCCTTTCTTTTTCCCTTATGTTCTTCCATCTTTTATAGGGCATTATCTCTATATTTATCTAATAACTGAATTGATTGGACCAGAATTTATAACACCTCCAGACTAGTAGCCCAGCATAACGCATCTGAGATACTCCAAGTACAACTAACATTGGTTAAGATGGCGATTCAGGTCATAGCCTGCTATAGGTCCCCAACCATGTCCCAAGAATCTCACTCCACATTCCTAAGCACCCCGGAAACTATTAAGATCCAACCCAACACTCTCATACTAGGTGACTTCAACTACGCCTCCCTCAGCTGGGAAAACTACTCAAGCACCAATGCACTCACCCAATGCTTCCTGGAATTCATCAATTCCAATGCCCTGGACCAGCTCATTCTTACCCCCACTAGAGGAAGCAACATCCTTGACCTGGTTATTACTAACATGGGCAACTGTTGCTCTACACCAATAATCAATTCCTTCCTGGTTAGATCTGACCACAAACTAATCACCATGGAAATCCGCATCTCACCCACACCCCTGCAAAGGTATCCACCATGAAAAACTTCTCAAAAAGCTGACTTTGGACTAATAAAAACAGAGGTGGCTAACTTCACAGCACCCATGCCAATGGAAAATAGATGCATGACTGATGAATCATACAACAATGCACTGCACGGACATGTACATAAATGCATGGAACTAGCCATACCGAAAAGAATCAAGATACTCTCCTCCAAAAAAGGAAGCCAGTCTGGTGGTCCCCTGCAATTAATAAACTTTACAACAGAAGGAAGAAACTGTTGCAGAAAAAGGTGAAGTCCCAAGACTGAAAAAATTCCCTTATTAGCCTCAACAAAAACTTGAGATCCCTCATCAAAACCTCCAAAGCCAGCTATGAAGGCAGAATTATGGCAGACACTAAAAACAACCACAAAGCTTTCTATAGTTATATCAAGGATTTCCATGGCAATACCTAGATTTGCTCTGAGTTACTGCATGATTTTACCTCCTACTTTACCCCTCTCTCCTCCCCAAAGGACCAATCTCAATACTGGAAGAATGCCATGCACCCAGCATTACTGCAGCATAGGTTAAAGCTGCATTGTCTAAGGCCAAGAATATAGCTTTCATGGGACCCGACAATTTCCCTGGCTGTGTTCTACGTGAATTACAAAGTGAACTGGCACCACATCTGTGTGTTCTTTTCACTCACAGCTTCACCTCAGGCTTTGTCCCTACCAAATGGTACACTGCTACAGTCATCCCTCTCCATAAAGAAGGAGTGTCTACAGACCCTGGAAATTATTGCCCCATTAGCCTGACGAGTCTGATATGTAAGGCTATGGAGCGCATCATCTTTGACCTAATTAACAAGGATACAGGGACTCTCCAAACTCTAAATCCCACGCAATTTGGTTTTGTGAAAGATAGATCATGCCCGCTCAACCTTGACTTCTTTGAATCAGTCACCAGAGCAGTGGATGAAGGTAAGGCAGTTCATACAGCCTACCTCAATCTGGCCAAGGCCTTTGATACCATTCCTCACTCAGGAATTATTGATAAACTCAGCAAACTAGGCATCAACCCCTTTATCTTTAGGTGGATTGTAAATTGGCTCACAGATAGAACCCACAGTGTGAAAGTAGCAGACTCCAAGTCAGACGAGTGGAGTCCCACAGGGATCGGTCCTGGGTCCTCTCCTGTTTGGCATCTACTTCTCAGAAGTCCAGGCCAACACAGAGGGACTCCGGCTGACTAAATTTGCAGATGACTGCAGGCTGGGAGCCATTATTAACTCCCAAGTGATGCAGACATCTTACAGAAAGGCCTTACTGAGACCAATGACTGGAGTCGAAACCATGGCCTTAAGCTTAATGCGAAAAAAATGCGTCTTCATCATCCCCTTTGGGAAAAACTCATTTCTCACTAATTACCACATCAATGGGAGCCCACTGAACAATGAAGGTGTTATAAGAGATCTGGGGATGCAGGTTGACAGCAACCTCTCCTTCGACCACCACATTGCCACTGTGGTCAGAAAGTCCTTTAATGTGGCACATCTCATTATCAAGGGTTTTGCATCCAGGAAGAAAGAAGTCATTGTTCCTCTCTACTCTTCCCTCATTAGACCAATCATAGAGTATAATGCCCCATTTGGCATGTACCTCACTAGACACCTGCAACAGTTGAAGAAGCCACAAAAGTATCTCATGAATAGGATCCTAGGCCTTAAACACATGTCCTACACAGACAGACTAAAAAAACTCCAGCTATTCTCTGTCTCATATCGTCTACTAAGAGGCGATCTCTGCTTGACTTACAAAGCCATGTCTAACCCAGCTCGGTTAGAAATGCTACATGTAAAGAAATCCCAATCCCTCCACACCACACGCTCCAGAGACCTGAACCTCATTACCACAATCAACAGAACATGTTGGAGGGACAGGTTCATAACCCAGAGACTACCCATGCTCTGGAATAGACTTCCCATACATATCAAGCAGAATACCTCACTAGCCCTCTTCAAGCGAAATCATGATGAGTGGATGGGAAATATAAAGTTCACCCTGGGGATCACTCCAGTGGGTCTACTTGATAGAGGTACTGGGAACTGCTTCCTTACTTTCTTACCACTAAAAGGCTATAAAGAAGAGGATATTGCCTTTTTGTTCATATATGAAGGAAACAGTGCACTGTATATTAAACTGTTTGTCTATAATTATTGTGTGAAAGACTGAACATTTATTCAGACAGTCTCTATAATAATATACAATCAAAGAACACATGATCCCATCTGTAGTAATTGGATTATTACTTGTGTATTATAGATTAATACAACTTTTCATAAGTTCGAAGGTTCATACATACTTAGTAGGCTATATATCCTACTACGTTCCTTCTATCCTATTGACCCTTAGAATCCTAGCCATGCATTTCTCAGATGTTCCTAAAGGCTTGTATTTTAAGTACAAAATAACCCAGGGCCTTTGTATATTAAGTATGATAGCCCAGAGCTGGACAGGCATTTACATGTTATCACTATCTATAAGGGACAAAGATGCCAAACCAGGGGTGAAATTGTGGTTTCCAATCCATTCATCTGATTATACTTGAACAGGGTAAGAGACACATTTTGCTTTATGTGGAGAGGAAGATAATTGCAGAGAAGTGATAGTTTCTTTGATGCATATCTATCCCTCCAATATGTACTATTTAAGTTATAGAACAAATTAGGAGCTCTTGTGTGGGTGTTTATGCCACCACTGGACCTGTGGATGTGCAGTGGTTCCAAAAGGATGGGGTAAGTTGAGGCTCTTTAAATAAGGTGAGATAATCTTTCTTTATTTCAGGTATATAAAAGACCCAGTACAAACGTTTCCACGTACAATTTTTTTGAAATGAAACAGTTGCTGCTTTAGCCACTGATTTTGAAACTGCAACATCATCATTTTCTTTTAAAACCATCCCAGGGATTTAAAAAGACTTACTATGGGCAGGAACCCTTAACACTGTTATTTTGCCACTTGTGGTATTCCTTTCCAATTTGCAGACTGCTCTGCAATTGAGATTTATCACCAGCAGGATCCTCAACATGGAGGAGTTTTGTAAAGAATTATATATCATTTGTATATCAAACTGATTTGTACAAATGCTTGTGTTAATAAATGTATTTATAAAGCTGCTTCTGTTAAAAATGTACCAACAGTGGGTCCTAATGGACAGAAAAAAAAATACACCTGTAGGTCAGACTGCATTATAACTGTGAAAATTAATATAGTGTAACAGAGGATACTGGAAGAGAAGAGGTTAATCTCAGTCCAGCTAACCATGAAAAATACTCTGAAATGAAATTACTTAATTTAAGCTATAAAGATTGCATCTTACAGTTCTGATTGCAGCCAGAGACACAAAGTCTATACTATGAAGTCTTCTGTATTGTCTTTGGAGGTGAACTAATTGCTGCTTTGGAAGGGTGGACATTTGAAATTGTTTTATGTCTTCCAGAAGCTGCAACAGATCTTAGCAAAGCTCTAGGTGTGTAAGGTAACACATCTGTGCTAAATCCTATCAGCCTCCAGTGAAGAGGGTAATATTGGAACCAGAAGTCAGATGACCAGATATATGTGATGTCATTCTGTAGACCAGCAAAAAATGATGTTTTAATACTAGATGAGACTGAAACCTCAGGGCATTCTGTTTTTGTAACCTGGCAAAGAAGGATCCCTCACCCACTTCATCTTGCCTTGCTTTATTAAGTAAGTAACAAACAGTAATCCTTTATATCAGTCAAGAAAATATAGCAAGATTAGATAAGTACTGTTTTCTGTATTTGTATGAATATATTCAACTGTGTTATTTTAATGTTTCCTGTGATTGAAACTCTGGTGTTTATTGTAAATAGATATTTAGTATTTTCACATTCTTTTATTATTTATTATTAAATATATTTAAACTTTTCATTGTGGCTGGTCCTTTAGAGAATATTTTAACCTTTGAGAGTACTTATATTTATTTGGTGACACTGTGGCCACTCCTGAAAGCCTCAATACATTGCTCAAACAGTACATTTATATTAGTATTAATTTTACTCAGTAAAATTGGGTACCCTTGTAAGAACCTCAGCATAGCTGGCTTTGGAGTATCTGGTGATAGTAATTACTTATATTCTGGGCAAAGGGTAGCAGAATGAGTTAATCTGTGCCAGCATTTCCCAGGTGTGTGTGTGTGTGTGTGTGTGTGTGTGTGTGTGTGTGTGTGTGTGTGTGTGTGTGTGTGTGTGTGTGTGTGTGTGTGTGTGAGTGTGTGTGCAAATCAAATCTCAAAGAATGTGTGTGTCAGCTACTTGAAGCAGGGACACAGAGAACTTGTTTCACAGAGAGAGTGTTGGAGGACCTGACATGGACACTTGGCAGAGGACTCAACTCTACAGCTGTGCCAGTGGGGAGTCTTACTCGGGGCATGGACAGAGAGAGAGAGAGAGAGAGAGAGAGAGGGAAACCCAGGTCCCAGACTGAATTTGTTCCCTGTGTACTCTTTATGGAAACTGTTCTTGATGCAGTGAGCTGCATCTGGAAATACTGTGTGTATCTATCTTTGTTCCAAGTAAACATCCCTCACCAGTGTAAGTGGTGAGGATTCAGGCTCCTTGATTACTGGTCCAGAGGATGGATGTCACACTACCAAATGTCTAACTTTCCAAGACCAATATATGTCAAAGGTACAAATAACAGTTCAGCATCCCAAACATATGCTGTACTAACTACTAAGTTAAATATGCACCCTGAGCATCAGACACAAAGCTTATGTATCCCTAAATCCAAAAGATAGAAAACAAGGATATGGCACAGTTATTTTCACTTGTACATGGTGTTGTGGGGGGGGGGCAGGAAGTCTAGGTTGACACAAAAGGGCAGTGAGTGTGTGTAAGTAAGAAGGAGAAGCAGGCAGACAGATGGAGATACCTACAAATGGTCAGTGAGACAAAATGAGTAACTGTTGTGTGTGTGTGTGTCTGTAGGAGTCCTCCAGGTGAAATTGGTGTGTAAGTGTCTGCATGAACACAGCCAAGCACTGTTTTCACTCTACATCTTTTTATGTCAGACAGGTGTGAGCCATGCATGGTAGAGGTGGCAGTTCATCGTTGTCTTCCCCAACTGTGAGAACTGGCTCTGCCAGGAGTTGCACTGGCATGTCCACATCCACAGTCAAATGCAGTGCTGCTACCTGAATGTGACTGATGTCTGCTAAATGAGCTCTTCTCAAGGGGATGCCCAGGAACATCATGACCCCATAGTCTGACACATCTGGGTGTGGACAGCACACTCACTGATGGAGCAGTGGCAGTACAGACATTATTGGAGACTAATCAGGTACGGCCATGTTGGCTGAGAGCAGATGATTAAAAAGAAAACAAAGAAAAAGAAGAAATAAATGCACTGGAGATAAGCAAATGGCTTTATTGATCAGATAAGCACTTTTGTCCAATAAATGTAGACTTCCTCAGATAAAAATAACAAAAAAACAAGAGCCCTTTTAAACCGCCTCACCAAACATGTAATCACAAAACAAGAAATATATTTAAAGAAACACAACCCTATTGAATGATATCACTATAAATATGAATAAGAAACAAACAATCATATCAAACATCAATATATATATATATATATATATATATATATATATATATATATATATATATATATATATAAAATAAATGAAAGTAAATGAAATAACATAAAATCATCTATCATAAGCTCTCATTTTCAATAAACAGGTAATATTAATAAACTCATTAAGACCTGGAGGAGCCTTGGCATTCAAAAATATCTGCCACCAAAGTTCTTTTTGCTTCAACAAAATAGGCCAGGGACCACCTCTCAGATTAGATACCACCGTTTCCAGTATGGAAAAAACAAAACCATGATCACTACACTTAAATTGGTGTTTATACAGGGCATTAGTACTTTTTTGTTTTTTTATGTCATAAACATGTTCAGAAATTCTTTGTTTTAATTTTCTTTCAGTCTTGCTGATATAAAATGCTGGACATTGCTGACATAAGGCAACATAAACAATCCCTTAAGTATTGCAATTATATCGGTCTTTGATTTTCAATTTCCGGCCACATATAAAACACTGTCTCTAGCTTTGATATATTGGCATTGGTTACACACCCCACATTAATACATCTTGCCTGAAATACCAGATACTGAATGTGAAATACCATTAAAAAATTCTTAAAACTAAACCCACATTTATAAACAATTCTAAGGTGGGCAACCTAGACTTTCACAAATATCATCATTAGAAGAAAGAAGCTGCCAATTCTTTAATAAAATAGAGGCTATATAACTGCTATCCAAGCTATAGGTGGTAATGAATGAGTGACTGTAATTAATAGAAGAGTTGATAGAAGAAGAACCCTGATAAACCATATTGTTAGATAAACAAACGTCATTTGATACCTCTCCCCCCAAGGTGGGCCAAGGACTTGCCCATCATATACAGTTATTAAATCTGATTCATAGGTGGACACAATGGGCCCTAATAAGGGCTGATAAAAATTAGACCTTTCTTCTTTGTTTTGAATTTTTTCAATATAGTCATTTGTACACCTATTATTTGGATGACTTATTTATGGTTTGGTCAGGCTCTGTCAAACTTGTATCTTCATTTATTACCTATATAAATGGCACAACTCCATTTTTGAGGTTTACCTACTCAGTTGGCCAGGATTCTATTGACTACCTGGACGTTACTTTGAAAAGAGATTTTGACACTCACCTTATTTCTTCTACAGTGTACAGGAACCAACTTATTCAAACACTTTATTACATTTTAGTAGTAACCATCCTTTTCACCAAAATGGGCTGTTGTAAAAGGACAAATAGTCAAGACCGCAAGGATGGTGTCTAATTTGATGATTTGTTTAGACTAGTGCAATACTTTGGTATGTTTTTGAATAGCGGCTATCCTGGATTTTGGGTTCAATTTATTATGAATGAAGTTGTGGACCAAAGGAGGTCTAATTTTTATAGGCCCTTATTAGGACCCATTGTGTCCACCTTTGAATCAAATTTGATAACTGTACATGATGGGCAAGTCCTTGGCCCACCTGGGTTAGTGGTATAAAATGACTTTTGTTTATCTGACAATATGGTTTATCGGGGTTCTTCTTCTATGAACTCTTCTATCAATTACAGTCACTCATTCATTACCACCTATAGCTTGGACAGCAGTTATATAACCTCTATTTTATTAAAGAATTGGCAACTTCTTTCTTCTAATGATGATATTTGTGAAAGGCTAGGTGCCCGCCCTGGGACGTGCTTAATTAATATAGTGTAACAGAGGATACTGGAAGAGAAGAGGTTAATCTCAGTCCAGCTAACCATGAAAAAATACTCTGAAATGAAATTACTTAATTTAAGCTATAAAGATTGCATCTTACAGTTCTGATTGCAGCCAGAGACAAAAAGTCTATACTATGAAGTCTTCTGTATTGTCTTTGGAGGTGAACTAATTGCTGCTTTGGAAGGGTGGACATTTGAAATTGTTTTATGTCTTCCAGAAGCTGCAACAGATCTTAGCAAAGCTCTCGGTGTGTAAGGTAACACATCTATGCTAAATCCTATCAGCCTCCAGTGAAGAGGGTAATATTGGAATCAGAAGTCAGATGACCAGATATATGTGATGTCATTCTGTAGTCCAGCAAAAAATGATGTTTTAATACTAGATGAGACTGAAACCTCAGGGCATTCTGTTTTTGTAACCTGACAAAGAAGGATCCCTCACCCACTTCATCTTGCCTTGCTTTATTAAGTAAGTAACAAACAGTAATCCTTTATGTCAGTCAAGAAAATATAGCAAGATTAGATAAGTACTGTTTTCTGTATTTGTATGAATATATTCAACTGTGTTATTTTAATGTTTCCTGTGATTGAAACTCTGGTGTTTATTGTAAATAGATATTTAGTATTTTCACATTCTTTTATTATTTATTATTAAATATATTTAAACTTTTCATTGTGGCTGGTCCTTTAGAGAATATTTTAACCTTTGAGAGTACTTATATTTATTTGGTGACACTGTGGCCACTCCTGAAAGCCTCAATACATTGCTCAAACAGTACATTTATATTAGTATTCATTTTACTCAGTAAAATTGGGTACCCTTGTAAGATCCTTAGCATAGCTGGCTTTGGAGTATCTGGTGATAGTAATTACTTATATTCTGGGCAAAGGGTAGCAGAATGAGTTAATCTGTGCCAGCATTTCCCAAGTGTGTGTGTGTGTGTGTGTGTGTGTGTGTGTGTGTGTGTGTGTGTGTGTGTGTGTGTGTGTGTGTGTGTGCAAATCAAATCTCAAAGAATGTGTGTGTCAGCTACTTGAAGCAGGGACACAGAGAACTTGTTTCACAGAGAGAGTGTTGGAGGACCTGACATGGACACTTGGCAGAGGACTCAACTCTACAGCTGTGCCAGTGGGGAGTCTTACTCGGGGCATGGACAGAGAGAGAGAGAGAGAGAGAGAGGGAAACCCAGGTCCCAGACTGAATTTGTTCCCTGTGTACTCTTTATGGAAACTGTTCTTGATGCAGTGAGCTGCATCTGGAAATACTGTGTGTATCTATCTTTGTTCCAAGTAAACATCCCTCACCAGTGTAAGTGGTGAGGATTCAGGCTCCTTGATTACTGGTCCAGAGGATGGATGTCACACTACCAAATGTCTAACTTTCCAAGACCAATATATGTCAAAGGTACAAATAACAGTTCAGCATCCCAAACATATGCTGTACTAACTACTAAGTTAAATATGCACCCTGAGCATCAGACACAAAGCTTATGTATCCCTAAATCCAAAAGATAGAAAACAAGGATATGGCACAGTTATTGTCACTTGTACATGGTGTTGTGGGGGGGCAGGAAGTCTAGGTTGACACAAAAGGGCAGTGAGTGTGTGTAAGTAAGAAGGAGAAGCAGGCAGACAGATGGAGATACCTACAAATGGTCAGTGAGACAAAATGAGTAACTGTTGTGTGTGTGTGTCTATAGGAGTCCTCCAGGTGAAATTGGTGTGTAAGTGTCTGCATGAACACAGCCAAGCACTGTTTTCACTCTACATCTTTTTATGTCAGACAGGTGTGAGCCATGCATGGTAGAGGTGGCAGTTCATTGTTGTCTTCCCCAACTGTGAGAACTGGCTCTGCCAGGAGTTGCACTGGCATGTCCACATCCACAGTCAAATGCAGTGCTGCTACCTGAATGTGACTGATGTCTGCTAAATGAGCTCTTCTCAATGGGATGCCCAGGAACATCATGACCCCATAGTCTGACACATCTGGGTGTGGACAGCACACTCACTGATGGAGCAGTGGCAGTACAGACATTATTGGAGACTAATCAGGTAAGGCCATGTTGGCTGAGAGCAGATGATTAAAAAGAAAACAAAGAAAAAGAAGAAATAAATGCACTGGAGATAAGCAAATGACTTTATTGATCAGATAAGCACTTTTGTCCAATAAATGTAGACTTCCTCAGATAAAAATAACAAAAAAAAACAAGAGCCCTTTTAAACCGCCTCACCAAACATGTAATCACAAAACAAGAAATATATTTAAAGAAACACAACCCTATTGAATGATATCACTATAAATATGAATAAGAAACAAACAATCATATCAAACATCAATATATATATATATATATATATATATATATATATATATATATATATATATATATATAAAATAAATGAAATTAAATGAAATAACATAAAATCATCTATCATAAGCTCTCATGTTCAATAAACAGGAAATATTAATAAACTCATTAAGACCTGGAGGAGCCTTGGCATTCAAAAATATCTGCCATCAAAGTTCTTTTTGCTCCAACAAAATAGGCCAGGGACCACCTCTCAGATTAGATACCACCGTTTCCAGTATGGAAAAAACAAAACCATGATCACTACACTTAAATTGGTGTTTATACAGGGCATTAGTACTTTTTTGTTTTTTTATGTCATAAACATGTTCAGAAATTCTTTGTTTTAATTTTCTTTCAGTCTTGCTGATATAAAATGCTGGACATTGCTGACATAAGGCAACATAAACAATCCCTTAAGTATTGCAATTATATCGGTCTTTGATTTTCAATTTCCGGCCACATATAAAACACTGTCTCTAGCTTTGATATATTGGCATTGGTTACACACCCCACATTAATACATCTTGCCTGAAATACCAGATACTGAATGTGAAATACCATTAAAAAATTCTTAAAACTAAACCCACATTTATAAACAATTCTAAGGCGGGCACCTAGCCTTTCACAAATATCATCATTAGAAGAAAGAAGCTGCCAATTCTTTAATAAAATAGAGGCTATATAACTGCTATCCAAACTATAGGTGGTAATGAATGAGCGACTGTAATTAATAGAAGAGTTGATAGAAGAAGAACCCTGATAAACCATATTGTCAGATAAACAAACGTCATTTGATACCTCTCCCCCCAAGGTGGGCCAAGGACTTGCCCATCATATACAGTTATTAAATCTGATTCATAGGTGGACACAATGGGCCCTAATAAGGGCTGATAAAAATTAGACCTTTCTTCTTTGTTTTGAATTTTTTCAATATAGTCATTTGTACAACTATTATTTGGATGACTTATTTGTGGTTTGGTCAGGCTCTGTCAAACTTGTATCTTCATTTATTACCTATATAAATGGCACAACTCCATTTTTGAGGTTTACCTACTCAGTTGGCCAGGATTCTATTGACTACCTGGAAGTTACTTTGAAAAGAGATTTTGACACTCACCTTATTTCTTCTACAGTGTACAGGAACCAACTTATTCAAACACTTTATTACATTTTAGTAGTAACCATCCTTTTCACCAAAATGGGCTGTTGTAAAAGGACAAATAGTCAAGACCGCAAGGATGGTGTCTAATTTGATGATTTGTTTAGACTAGTGCAATACTTTGGTATGTTTTTGAATAGCGGCTATCCTGGATTTTGGGTTCAATTTATTATGAATGAAGTTGTGGACCAAAGGAGGTCTAATTTTTATAGGCCCTTATTAGGACCCATTGTGTCCACCTTTGAATCAAATTTGATAACTGTACATGATGGGCAAGTCCTTGGCCCACCTGGGTTAGTGGTATAAAATGACTTTTGTTTATCTGACAATATGGTTTATCGGGGTTCTTCTTCTATGAACTCTTCTATCAATTACAGTCACTCATTCATTACCACCTATAGCTTGGACAGCAGTTATATAACCTCTATTTTATTAAAGAATTGGCAACTTCTTTCTTCTAATGATGATATTTGTGAAAGGCTAGGTGCCCGCCCTGGGACAAGCTTATTGTCTCTGAAACTGTTGCGCCAACATCTAGCACATGCTTTACTGAACTCTCCTGGGAGCAGTCTGGATACCTGATATTGGCCAGGAACTCTTCATTGGGTGTTGGTGACAGTTTTCTATCAGGCCGTCCTTCTGTACCCATCTGGTCATAGCCCAGTGCAGCTGCTCATCTCTGTACAGATGTGATCATGTCAGTGGCCCTGTGGTGCACCTGCTCATATATCCTGCCATGGCCACCCACAGCATTCATGTTAGCTACTACCTGCTGCCATATTTGTAGCCTACATGCCATATCTCTCCATCCCCTTTCCAGCAGAAAAGCACCATGTTGCCTAAAGGCATCCACAATCACCTGGTTCTCAACATTGGTGAAGGAGGGAGTCTCAGAGGATTGAAACACCTGGGTGGCATACTCCTAGATGTCCAAAATGACAACAGAGGGATAATACGCATAAGTATCACATAACTACAAAATAGTTATTTACAGCACAAACAGAAAAGGTAGCCATTCAGTATTACCTACTAGAGAAACATAAAACAGTCTAGAGATGTGAAATCGGAACAACAGGCAGGATACAAAACAAGGACAGTGACAAGAGCAACATATGCTTGTTTGTGCCATAACATTAATTCACCTTTGTCCCCCAAAGAAAGAATGGTTTATCCTTGTTTGTGCCATAACATTAACTCACCTTTGCCCCCAAAAAAAGAACAGGAAAATGACACATTTTGCTAACAAACCATCTTTGAAATGCTAAAAGTGCTATCAAAGGAATTGTCCCTGAAACATTAGTACATATTTATCACACATCATTCCATTTTCATGTATTGTCAATCATGAATACCTCTGAAATGGCCTGACAAGCATGCCCATGCCATCAGTACACTTCTAACTAATGCATACAGATAAAAGTGTAAAAGCCTTTTCTTCAGATTTTTCTTAAATACATTCCAGCATATGCAGTATGTAGCTGACCAAATGGAAGCATCCCTACTGAAGTTCAATACTCCTCTGTACAGATACATCCTGAAGAAATAGCATTATCTGTAGACTTCCCAACATAAGTCTTCTCATCATCAGTTTGCCTAGCTACACAGTTGCCTTTTTATATGGTGTAGATTCAGAGGTGTTAGCATGGTGAAGATGCAAATGAGGTATGAACTCATTAGAATTACTGAATAAAAAAAAATTGGATCTGTATAGGAGATGTAAACATAGTGCAGGTACTCCCTCAGTGTTTGCTTTTAATGGATTGCAACTGTGAATCATTAGTGGTTGAGAGAAGTAAAACACAACAGCAGTGCAGCCTGCTTACTTTCACTGGGTGTGTCAGGTTAGATCTGCAAAGTGTTAGATGTAAGGCTGTAAATGTAAGTAAGCAGCACACAAGTCGCATGTTGTGTTCCTTAACATCCAACCTGCCCTTCATTTGTTTGCAACTGCATATGATATTATTTCCACTTAATATCCTCACACATTTTAAGATCAATGATATAGAATGGCTTACACACTGCATGCCTCAGATTACTGCTCAGATAATTGTGGAATGGCCAACAAACACAGACATGTAAGACAGAGCAATAATCATGACTGGTTGTGTGATCACTAGGTGCACTACATCCAAAACTAATAAATGAACAAATAACACTTGTATGGTTTGATATCATTATAGATGTTGTTGCAGCTGGTTGTGTTCAGACTGAGTTCAGACCTTTGCTGCAAATCTGTTTGTGTGGCAAAGATGGATAAGGCACCTTTGTTCTGAAGGTGCATTGCAGTGAGAGTTCAAATCTAGACCTATGTAGAAATATCTCATATGTACTAATATTTTCTACTGTGTATGTCATAGATTGCTTTTCCTCATTTCATCTACCTCTCCCTTTTTTCTTTTCTTTTTTTTTATTTACATTTTTGGGGCCACTGCTTGTGTGATGCACTACTTAATGCAAACACAGGAACCAGAGAAAAATGATTGTCAGGTTTTGCTGTGCTTATCTCATTTGCATGAAGCGAGGCACTGCGCAAACTAGACAACTAGCCACACAGGACCCAGCCATCCAAAAACAGAAACCTTATGCATTCAATTAATACTACTGGGCATCATGCAAACCTGTTAGGTGATGTTGTATGGCAGTTCACAGCAAGACCTTAAGAATGATAAGTAAAATAGGGAATGTCATGTAACCAGTCCTGTGGCAGTAGATGTAAGTGTAGGGCTGGATTACAGATGGTCCTGGGTTCTAGTACAGGGTGTGCAACCTATGTTTTACAGGTGTGACACTGCAGTTTATAGCAATGAACTGCAACTTAGACAAGTGTTTCTCAACCTTCTTGGAGCAACAGGTGTAAGTATAGAAATGCCACAGACATGGTCCTGAGTTTGAATGCAGGATTTTCTATACACTTTTACTGTTGTACCACTTCCCATTATAGTCACTCTCACTTATGACACTTGACATTAATTATATGTATGAGGGCTGAGACACTATTATTGTGTCAGTTATATATGTATAAATATGTCTTATCACATTTATTATCACATGTATGACTGTAGGTATACTGTCTACTATATTCTTGTAATTATATTTCTGCTATCTGGACTGGCATGGCCTTCACATTTGCCTAACATACATACACAACTGCCTGTACATCAAATAACCTTGAAATTGCAACTGCAGTTATGTAATGCCTCACTGCGCTCCACTTACCATCACACAAATGTGGTGCGCAGAGGTGCGTGCTGCCGAGCACCATGTTTGCACAATGGTAAGTGGAGCCCAACATTTTCAAACAGTGTGTGTGCACTCCCAGTAAACTTGATGACTGGAACTGGTGGGAAAGCATCATTCTCCATTGCTCTAGATCCGTGGCAGACATGTCAAGAATTTGTGAGGAAGATGGCAGGTTTAGGGCATAGAGATGGGGTGTCCAGTAGTCCAAGATTTTTATTGGACTCCTAGTTAAGAACCACAGTGCCAGGCTTCTGCAGGGGGGGCTATTCTGGCTCCCAGCATAAGTCAGAAGCTTGGGATAGTTTTGCCCAGGCTGTAACAGTGCCACTGGTATCCTACACAGTGGTGACCAATGTAGGCATCACTACAATGATCTAAGGAGGAGGAAGAGGGATACCCTCAACCACTGGATCAGGGAATTTAGGACTGCAAACATCCCACACCTGTGTAAGTATCAATTACAGAGAGTACTTGTAAGACTTAAAAGCTGAATAGAGGCAAGACTGGTATTCATAATGGTATTCTGTTCTGTTCTTTTTTTCTGCACCTGCCCGTGATTGTGAGGTAAATATCCAAACTCATGGTGCTAGATTGGTGAAGATGATGGAAGCATTTGGTATGTATGCAGCAGAGGAGTAGTGTTATTGTAGCATTAAAAGTTAAAGATAGCTGTTTAGGCATTTTATAGAGTTGTATCAAATTCAGCATGCATATCTCATCTGTAAAAGCAAGTTAATAAGCACAAACCAAGAGTACAATAATTAGACTTTAGTCAGAGGTTGTGGGTTCAAATACCACACTTCCCAACTACACAATATTGTTAATTCTTCAATTATATTTCAATTAAATTCAAACCTCTATACAAGTGGCACAAATGCCCTGCTGTAAACTGCAGTCTGTATAACCAGAACACGCACATGTGTAATACCTGCACATGTCACAGAGTACTTGCTGCAATCTGTAGTACAGTGTTGCATCTGTTAGGAGCTGGTAGTCTTAAAAGTAAAAGTTATCTGTTAGGAGTTGGTAGTCTTAAAAGTAAAAGTTAAGATAATAGACTCAAACAATTGTATCATTGTATGTTACATATGAAGGTACTAATCTTATCTCTTTTTTCCTCCTTTTTTCTCTCACCCACATCCCTTAACTCTCTTTTTTAGTTTATTTTATTTTTGTAATTTTTTTAATTTTATTACATTTTGTCAAAATGTGTCCATGTCATCCATGTGTACTATATCACTAAATGCTCCACAGTGGGGTAGGCCTGCCCAACAAGATCCACCCACCCTCCCCTTTAACTGGTTCCAGCACTGTTGCCCAGCATGTTTGGGAGCCAGCCTAGCAGCACTGCCTCTGCTGCCCTTGCACTACCTGCCCCCTCAGGTAGTCCTTCCCTGGAAGCTGGTCCAGTGGCACTCTGCGGAAGCAGTGGCGGAGGTGGGGATTTTATCACCCATGATGAATTGCCAGGGGTAGTGCATATGGATGTGCACCACACTTTTAGTCTATGCCTACACCAGCTGAAGGCTGCTTTTCCTCATTTTACAACATACCAAGAAGAGGAGATGGAGACATCAAGCACTCCAGCCAGTGACAGAGTGAGGTGACAACGATGACATTCCAGTGGTGAGGACTTGATTCTCACTGTCACCCAGCTTGATAACCATGGATTCAGGATGTCCCCACCCTCACCCCAATCATGGTGTCCCCAACCTTTTCTGTCCATCACTGTCCCTGTCTCTTCTCTTGTTTGCCTTTTCTGTCTGCAATTGCTTCCTCACCTTCCCAACTTACCTCACCCAGACATTCCTACATCCCTTCCCCAACATTCCTCTCTCTCTATAAAGAAAAAAAAAATCATCCCATACATACTTCACCATTTTGCACACATTTCTTCATGAGACACTTGATTCAGTCCAATTGGCTGTATAACATGATTGTGTTGTGCTCACCCCTCTCTCTGGATGTGACAGTACAAATTCTGTTAATATTTTCCACATATGTTCACTTGACACTGTTAAAGAAATGGATAGCTATGGTTCTGTCCTATCTCCCTCCCACACATTCCTGCTCTGCTTTCTCTTTGTTCTTCCCCCTGCTTGCTCCCCATTTCCCCACTCTTCTAGCTACCCTTTTCACCTTTTTAAGCCATTTTTGTGCAAAGGTGCACATCTTGCACCAATGGGGAATGGCAGCAATATATTTACATGTATTTAAAAGTGTATAAAACCACAAAGGACCTAAAAGAGGCTGTAGATTCCAGTATTAAAGTCTTTAATGTAGAAGAGGTCACATAAAATCACATCCACATGAGCGCTTTCATAGGTATGTATCCTACTTCATCAGATGCTACTACAATCCATCACACCATTTTTATAAGTACATTCAAACTGCTCACATGAAACAAGAGTATCACCTGACATAAGACATCATCTAATTCAAAACATTTAAAGCTATATTTCACATTTCACCATGATTAAAATGCAATTCACTTTATACAAAAAATAAAATGCTTTATAAAAATGTTTGATGTAAAAATGTTTTAAAAATTGTTTTAAAAACCAATATAAGACCCTACAATTTTTTTTAGAAATAATGATAGGAAATGCTATCAGATGAGACATTTTATAGTAGAATTAATCGTTCGAAGGTAGAAAACATGATCTTATGAGTAAATAGACACTTAGATGCTTTGTTGCATAGCATGGTCATTACTAAAGAGGTGCATGAATATTTTGTTACATAACATCCTGTCATTCTGTGGTTGAAAAGAGACCTCTCTTTAGATATTTCTGTAAGGGTCTTGTATTGGTTTTTTACAAAAATTTTTTACATCAATTTTTTTATAAAGCATTTTATTTTTATTTTATTTTGTATAAAAAGAATCATTTTTAATGCAAAATATAAATTTTAAATGTTTTAAATTAAATGTTTTGATCTCTTATATGTGTCAGTTATGTCATGTGAGTGGCTTGAATGATAAATATAATATAAATGTGATGGATTGTAGTAGCATCTGATGAAAGTGGGATACATACCTCTTAAAGCCATGTGGATGTGATTTTATGTGACCTTTTCTACATTAAATACTTTAATACTGGAATCTACAGCCCTCTTTTAGGTCATGTCCCCAACAAGGAATGTAACACATAACACATGCCAGCCAGAGAGTTAAGCAGTGTAGTGTATTATATAGACAATACTAAACTTAGCAATGCAGCTCACATTTCTGCATTGCTTACTTATGCACAACATGGTAACATATAGAACTACAACTATTGAGCCATATGCCTAAGAAGACTACTGCACCCATGCAAGTATTCCACCACCATACCACAAGGAAAGGATCTGTACTGGGCCTCAACTGTTTTCATCAACTGAAGCAAAATTTGAGCCTGATGAGATGCTGGTGTGATAGATGGTTTTAGATGACGGGTAACTGCATGCACTAATACAGTCCCCCAGTCGTGGTAACAACATATTAAGAATATTACAGAAGACAGAAATGACAGAAAGAAATTACCAAATTAAGAAGAAAAAATACAATGGCTATACCCCATTGGCCCTTAAGTACCCCACCCTGCTAATTATGATATATAGCAGCACCCTTCTAGCAAAACACAGTGTTGTGAGACCTGGGAACACATGTTGATAGCAATCTACACTTTCATCACTTTGACTGAAAGACCTGACAGTGTCTCAGTATACAGTGGGGCTGCTGAGAGGTGACCTATGCCTGCCCTACAGAGCAATGTCACACCATCCCATACTGGAACTGCTGGACATCTGCAAATCAAATGGATCATCCAGCTATGCTCAATGAAACTACTTGTGTTTTTACACAGCTAGGCTTCTGAACACTATAGGACTGTTAGACTAGTAGCCTCCTATGAACATATGAAGCTATGAGCCTATACAGGTCTCCAAACATGTTGTCTCCCCCATGGGCTGCTGATATCATCTACTATAAGTTCACCTGCCATCTTGTAAAAGTCAGACTTGTGCCATGGCACATGCGCAATGTACTGTGTTCTGTAGTCTGTGTACTTTGATAGGTAGGGGCTCTGTTCTAACTCCACTCAATTATGTGTGCTTGTGTGTGTCTAGCCAGAAGAGCAGACATGTGTATCCTACAGTTACCACTCCAATCTCATGACTTGACAGTATTTTGATACTTGCACATACCTACAGGTCCATTTCATGCAGGCCTCCCAACTTCTTCTCTTCACTATATCATCCACTATAAGTTGGTCTGCAGCCTTGTAAAAGTCAGACTGGTGCCATGGTGATTCTGTAAAGTATTGTGTTCTGTACCCTGTGTACTTAGATATGTAGGGGTTCTAGTCTCACTGTGGTCAACTGTGTGTGTGTTTGTGTGCATGTGAGCCATTGCTTGACATTACAGAGAGCATTTTATACCAGCATGTGGGACACTGTTATATTCTCCTAAACAGAAACTGCTGATGTCATCAGGTATAAGGTGTTATTTGACACACTCCAAGTTAGATTTTAGCTGGGATGCTTCTGTAAAGTAGGAGTTCTATTCTCACTGCAGTCAACTGTGTGCAGGCACGCGCACACGTGTGTGTGTGTGTGTGTGTGTGTGTGTGTGTGTGTGTGTGTGTGTGTGCGTGGGTGTGTGTGTGTGTGTGTGTGTGTGTGTGTGTGTGTTTGTGTGTGTGTGTGTGTGTGTGTGTGCGTGTGAGCTGTTGCTTGACATTACAGAGAGTATTTACACCAGCATGTGGGGTACTGTTATATTCTCCTCAACAGACACTACTGATATCATCAGCTATATCAGATTTTTGGATATGCAGTGATCCCACCAGGGCAGGGTCAGAGACTAGCCTGGAGGTCAGGCAAAAATCACCTCATCCTACACAATAAAGAATACAGTACATGGCTTTTAATCTATCCACATACATCACAGCATGGCTTGTAGGCCCTGTGTTATGTTGCTGAGAAAGCCATGTGGTCTGTCTGGCTGTTATATGTGTCTGGTGAGGTACATGAAAAAGAGAGCATTATACTCCATTAGTGTTATAATGGGGTTTGACTACAGTGCTGTCATACAATTCTAAGATCTCAATATGATGGTGTGGCTTAGGATGTACACAACATAGGCTTTCGATACCAGTGTGGACATTTGGTGTCAAAGTTCATATTGCTATCTACATGTTTTCCCACTGTTTACATCACTGGGTTTCTGCATAGCAGGACTGTTGTCAGTGCCGTGATTAACAAGGAGTTCCACTTTTCAGGCAGACAGCATTACAAATACACATGTCAGCATTTATTTGTAGATAATGTGCCTTTGTCAACATTCGGTTTTGTGTGTATTACCCCCTCCTATACTATGTTATCACCATTGGTGGACTCAATGATTACACACAATATGCAAGAATCAGCAAACCTGGCAAGCCAAAGGCCATACACTTTAACCTGAACTGTCAAGAAATACAGTTCAAACATTGAAGGGCCAAGCATAGATCCCTGGGGTTTGCCAGTGGTGACAGTTCTACTGGGGCAGGTTGATTCACCAACTTTCACATGAGGTGTTCTGTCACTGAGACAGTTGGTTACCCATCAACTGATGTAAAGGTTAATCCCCAGCTTGGAGGTTTCCTTAATGGTACCTGCATGGGGGATTGTGTCAAAACCCTAGGCCAGATCATAATAGACAGTATGCACTGTATTGCCTTCATCCTCACACAGAATTAATGGGCTTCAACAACATCACAGGTCACCTATGGTGTGACTCAGTACATACACATTCCTGATACTGTTAAATACACAGTTCAACACACCCTCCACATGACCTACATTCCCATACAAGGGTGTACATCAACATGCATCCACCTGCATTGGGGGGACAGCACCTGATACATGCATATATAGAGACATCCTGACTCTCCTCAACTGTAAGGTAGACCAACATGTCATCATGGACCTCTTCTTCATGTGCAGTAGTAATACCCCAGGTGTGTGCAATAGACCTATGTGAGTTATTAAAGCTACACCAAGTCCGTTATATGTGATAGATGTCCTCAAAGAGGTCATTGAGGGCATGCATGATGACAACAATATAATCTTGTAGAACTTGACCAGATCAAGGCATTTGACACAAATCCACACTGAGTTATTCACTCAAACCTGTCATAGGTGGCCATTAACAGCTATATCACCAAATGGGTAGACCAATGTATGATATACGTGACATCTCACTATGTTGAAATGTGTGATGTGACCTATATCTCAGGGCCAGTGATCAGGTTTGTATGTCAGAGGTATCTGCTAGGCCCTTTCCTACCTATTAGTTAAGTGATGGACATCATAGATGACATACAGCTGCCTGAAGGACTGCAGATTGTGGACAATCATTAACTCCAACTGTAATATTAGTATAATGCAGACAATAACAACACATACCAAAAACTGCTTCAGGAAACAAACACACCATCTAAGTATAATGAGGACATCACACCCTATAATCAGACCAATAGGTATGTGACCCATGTCCTGGGGTAGATGGTAAGTGGTACATCCACCAGTATGTGGTCCTTGTGCTGACTACTCCCCTGAATGTAACACAAGTATTGGGTATGTAAAGCACATGTACATCAGTGGCCTTAATACCTTCATGATTCTCAGCCTTCATCACACCAAAGGACCAGATGACTTAGTGGTTAAGGTCTTCGCCTCCCATGCACAAGGTGCAAGGTTTGATCCTGACCTCCGACCAATGCCTGTTTGGAGTTTGCATGTTCTCCCTGTGTCTCCATGGGGTTTCTCCCATGTCCAAAAAACATGCTGCGTATTTCCATCTCAAACTCACCAATGAATGGAGCTGTGGGCAGCAGCACAGACTCTACATGGTTTCTTATAGGGGGAAGAGTTGTACAGACCAACTGCTTTTGGCATCTACTGTGGTGCGCAGTATCCTCAAGATAGGAGAACACAGATCACAGATTTCAGGCCATGGCAGGGTTGCCCACTCAATGGTGTAAAATATGGCTCTAGGTGATCCAGTCATGTTGACTAATGTCGCCAAAAATGGGCATGGGTAGTTACTGGTGATAAGTGGGTTGAGGACCCGGCCTACTCTGACCCAGGCCAGGGACCCTTGCTAACAGTGGGAGAGGTATATGCACTCCTATTGGCCAGTGTGTGCCTGCCATAAAGCCCAGCAGCCCTGAGTCAATAAGCTACTGGCTGGCTGGTGTCTAGCCCAGCCTGGGTTACCTGGGATAGCTCTGCTGAGCAAAAGCTGGATGTAAAACCAACCAACCTGCCAAACATGAACTGAGACTGGCTATGCTTAATGTAGGTTCACTGACAGGACGCAGCTTGGAAGTGGATGACATGATGATACGGAGGAGGCTGGGCATCCTATGTATCCAAGAGATGAGATGGAAGGGCAGTGCAGCAAAGCCACTTGGCTTGGGATCCAGAGTCTACTACTCAGGTGGAGGACAGGCTAGAAATGGTGTAGGAATTGTGGTAAGAGAGAGGCTTCAGGAGGCAGTAAAGGATGTAATCAGAATTAATGACAGACTCATGGCAGTCAGACTCCAGTAATGATATGGCAGTATTCATAATCTCAGCCTATGCCCCACAGCAGGGCTATGATAGTGAGGAAAAGAGTGCATTCAGACAGCAGTTGCAGGACCTACTAGAAAAAGCAGTAGAACCTGAATTGGTGTTGATAATGGGTGACTTCAATGCACATATTGGGACAGACAGAACAATATATGAGGACTGCCTGGGTCCACATGGGCGGGGCAGCAGGAATAAAGAAAGATAAGCCATTCTAGACTTCTGTCTAGGAAATGGCTTGATAGTAGCCAACACATGGTTCAGAAAGAGAGACAGTCAAAAGATCACATACAACAGTAGTCAACATGCAACTCGTAGACTTTCTCCTAGTAAGGAAAAGGCAATGAGGTAAAATCCATGATTGCAAAGTCATCCCCAGTGAAACAGTCAGCCTGCAGCATAACCCACTAGTTGCCACTATCAGCTGCAAGCAGTGGTCAGAGAAGGCTCTAAGGTCAACAGAGACCAAGCTGAAGACCTGGAAGTTGACTGGAGAGAAAGCATAACAGTTCAAGGAATTACTCAGGGCTCTAGCACCCCAAGAAGAGGAGGAAATAGGAGGAGTTGAAGAAGAATGGCAGCACCTAAAAACAGCATGTGTTAGGACTACAGAAAAGATATGTGGCCGAGCCAGGTATGGAAATAAGGCACATAAGAAAAGCTGGTGGTGGAATGCAGAAGTCCATGAAGTCATCAAAAGAAAGAAGGCATGCAGGAAGAAGTGGGAGATAGAAAAGACTGACCAGGCTAGGAAGGACTACTGGTTGGCTAGCAAAGAATCTAAGAAAGAAGTTGCAATAGCAAAGATTAGGGCATCAGATGCACTCTACCAACTTCTGGAAAGTGACTCAGTAATGGGCACTAAGAAATTATATCAGGTTGCAAGGCAAAGACAGAAAGATAAAGATAATAGTCAGACACCCTTCATAAGGGATGCCAGCAACAACCTTTCTAAGATTGGAAGTGCAATATTAAAAATCTGTCCCTATTTTTGGGCCTTTGTTCCCCCAATATGTATGCCTTTGTCCATATATCTTGCTCAAAGAGGATGACAGGTATGTTTGAATTTTAGTCTACCAAATTTCTATGTGACATCTATGGCAAATGTGTCCCTATTTCTGGTTAAATGCCCCCACATTATTTTGGCATTTGTGGAGATATGTTCTACTAACAAATGCACAGCTATCTGTGAAGCCTTGGTGGTCATTGTGGCATTCTGTGCAAATCTGCTGATCGTAGGTGCTCTGATTTATACAGAACTGTATCCGCATTTGCTTACATGGTTTCCTGGCTAGCAACACTGTTGCCAGCCATGAAGCCTAACTTAGGCTCACCAAGCGGAATCAATATGGACTGCCCACTGCCACTCACCATGCACCATCGCAGAAACACATAAAGTCTGTGTAGACTTCACACGGAGCCTGCACATAGTTTATTGAATCCTGGGGACTGTGTTTTATTATAAACATATAATGTTTGTACTTTAGGTTCAAAACCCAATTGCACTCAGTTCAGAGGGCAAGATGGTAGTGACAAGTATTACTTATCACATTTTCTCCATCTCCTGTCAAGACATTTTTTTCTCTAAATGTAGGGCATTATGTTTGTTTCAGTCAATCATTTTGTATTTCTGATTTTTTTTTTTGTCATTTGTTTTACCTTTTGGCTATCTGATCACTCTGTTAGCTCTACATAAGGAGATGTGGTTCCATTCATTAATGGATATTTCAGATTCTTCATCTTCCACTCTAAAGTCCTTGTTATAATGATTGGCTTCCTATGTCTGACTGAATTTTTCTCAGTGCTGAGTTTTCTTCCTGTTGCTTGCTTCTTCTTTTCCTCTTTCAACATATGTTTCTGCTGCTGCCTGGACATGGTAAGGTGAATGTGTGTGTGTGTGTGTGTGTGTGTGTGTGTGTGTGTGTGTGTGTGTGTGTGTGTGTGTGTGTGTGTGTGTGTGTGTGTGTGTGTGTGTGTGTGTGTGTGTGTGTGTAAAATGCTCTAGTTAGCAAAGGCAGGTTGGTTAATTTACTCAGGCTCAAATCCTGTACCTTGAATACAAGAGACAAGAACCTGAATTCTCTACACCAACTGCCAAACAATTAAAAAAATATGAATTTCAGTACACTTTCAAGGAATTGTGTTTCAGTGCATTTTCAAGCAATCTTGAGCCTCAAGGGAGGAGAAGTTTACTGCTGCTCATGCTAAGTCTGTTTTCAATGTGCAACTGTTTTGTTTAGCAAATGGTCATCACTATTGTGCTATAGAACTTGAAAGCAGTATTAATAGCACAACAGATAGCATATTCATTTTTGATGTAGAAGGCTGTTGGTTTTACTCCCACACCATGAAGATGGTTTGCTGATACTGTGTTGTAATTTAAGGAGTGGTGGTGCTGCAGTCCTGAATGTATCCTCCTTTAATGAGAGGCCTAGTAACTATGAACCTTTTGTCAGTTCCCCATCCATTCCCCATTGCAATATTACCAGCTTACCAAAATTTTTTTAAAGTAACATAGGAAGGTCCAGCTGTCTCACAGTGCAAGAAACAAGAGCTGTATTGCAGCAAATGATAAAGGTGTGAGAATGGCCCTCTGACTACTGAAGAAGAAGAAGAAATTCTCCAGGGAGCCCATCTAGATAGAAACACTGGGCCTATAGTTTGTTGAAATGCAAGGAAGAACAGCTTACATCATCAATGAAAAGGAGTCCATTATAGTATTTACATATTGTGGAAAACAAGGGGACTATAAAGAGTAGCTACCAGTAAGGTCATCACAAACAATATTGTTGACCCTGCTCCAGGTAGAGAGGATTATATATGGCTTTTAGTAATCCTTAGTTAAATCTGAATACAGACATGAGAATGACAGTTCATGGGAATGATGGTGGGACTTGTTGCATAGCAAGAGGAAGAAGCTACCACTCGCTATTTGCTGCTATCTATGCTAACTTCATTCTCACTAACTGCCAGCTCGTGTCTGTATTCTGATCTGGCTGAACTATAACCAACATATGGCCTCTAAAGCCACCCTATCACACAAATATGTAGTATTGTAGCTTACATCTAAGCTCTGCTTCACAGAGTTTGCATCTGGGATTTAATCCTACCTTCTGGTCACTATGCATGAAGAGTCTGAATGTTTTCACTGTGTAAATGTGCTTGTTTTATCCAGTTTCTCCCTACATCTCAAAAACATCCAAGATGATCGATTACACTAAGTTCTTTATATATACTGCATTTATCCTTGCTCTTGTCACTGAAAAGGTTCCTGACTTGACCTGGTTTATAAATGCTAAACTAATTTAAATTAATGCACAGTCATAGCTTCTAATTCTTTATTAAGAAAGAAATCCGTAAAAAAGTGCACAATGCAGTTGCATGGTACTGATGTAGAAAAAAAAACAATTGTCTACCAGATACTGTGATGAATAAAACCTAGGAAGAGTGCAACACTGTCTCTTAGAAATAACCAAGAATGGTATTACTTTCATAGTACCTCTATGTCTTGTCCCTTTCACGTATACTAACAGGAAATTTAACACATAAGAATCATACACCAGCATGTTTCATTCTGTCTTCTTACCCAAGACTTCCCTAATTTTCCGCATCATGCAGAATTAAACACTTGCCTAGACATGTTGTTCTTGTAGCTGTCAGCAGGTTCCATACCCTTTAGCATTAGACAGGGCTGATGTGTTAACCGGATATGATGTTTCTGCATGACTTGTAGCAGCCAGCTACAAGCTGGACATGGCATTTACTATCATACTTCTTCAACTGGCATTTACTCTCACACAGATACAATCTCATAACTAGACATGATATTTTGTCACCTGTACCAGGTCTTCCAACCTTTACCTTCAAGCAAGGTCTCACCAGCTGAAGCCAAAGTAATGACATCTGCACCAGCAGCCCCCCATCCCCACCTCCAGCATTACCAGTGCTGTAATTCTATTCAGGGGATGGGAAATGTCAGCCAAGGCCAGGCCTTAGACAATCTTGGGACTTTATTGCCAAAGCACTCCTTTAGCACTAATTATAAGGTCAGCCAAGGCCAGGCCATAAACAATGTTGGGACTTTACTGCCAAAGCCCCGTCTTTCAGTATTAATTATAAAGTCAGCCAAGTTTGCCAATTCACCTTCTATTACTTTTGACCATATATCTTTCCAGTGCCAGTATAGGCTGTCTCCACCATTTCTCATAAGTATAAGAAGTGCTACAAAACTGAAAGACAGCACTATGCCGGGGTGCATACCCTTCCATGCTTGCTACATGTACCCCAGCAAAACAATATTTTTGTGTCATAATATGGAATCAGGAATTTATGGTCATCCTCATCCTCATCCTCATAATCAGACTAGAAACCACAACTTCTCTCATATTACACCAAATAATACGAAATGTAGAAACAGTCCAACAAATGAAAAAAATAGTAGAAATAACTCTGTTCAGTATACTTATCAATTGCAGACTTCTTCTTAAACATTTAACTTTTTATTGAATACAATTAAAAACCATTCGATTCAGACTTCTTCAGAACAACACTAAATAATTAAAACAATTCATATATACTTTCTTACATGGTCACATGATAGTTTCCATTATTGTCTTAAAGTGCTAGTGCTTTTCATAAATGAATTTTGTTAAAAATGATTACATAACATTGCTTAATATATATTCCTTTCCATACTACAACTTATCCTTATATACATAAAATTACAGGGATTGTATGAATTTAAATACATTATTAAGAACTTTGTTTAAAAACTTGTAATAAAAACTTATAATAAAAACTTGTTAAAAAGCTTTTTTACTACATTCATATGCTAGCTTCCAATACAGGTTTAATTGACAGATATTCATTAATTCCAGGGGGAACAGAGGCATTTAATTTAATCTGCCAAATAATTTCTTTTTCCCCCACTATTTTCTTAATGTTTCCTCCCCTGGGATTGACTTTAACCAATTCTAGTATTCCAAACTGAAATTCAGAACATCCTTTGTTTTCACATAGATGTCTCCACAGAGCATTCCTGTCATCCTTCTTTTTTATACTATACAGATGTTCATATATTCTATTTCTCAGGCATCTGGTTGTCATCCCAACATAAAATACTGAACATTTTGTACACTTAGCTAGATACACCAGTTGCCTGGATCTACAGTTGCCCTTTTGAAACCATACTTTAGTTTTATTGATGTCATTTAATACTAACTGTTATAATGTGTTATAGTAACATTTGTTGGTTTAATTTTCCTTTCTAATAATTTTATAAACACATAATGGTTTCTCTCTACCAATTTTGAAATCTCCCCATCTATCTTGGTAATGTTCCAGTGCTTGTCTAGTATTTTCTTGATTTCTCCACTATGTTTGCTATATTCTAATATACAAGCTCTGCTATATTCATCTCTGATGTTCTTTGTATCTAGAGTCTCATCAGTTTCTGCCATTTGACTAATATGATTTACTTGTAGGTCCTCATTTCCTAATAAAGGCTTGTATTTTTTCCATTCTATCTATAAAGAAGTCACCTATCTTCTTTAGTTCATTTACTAAATCCTTTCTTAAAGATGTCATCCTAATACATTGGCCCTTAACTATTGACTACTTTGATAATCCAAATAGGAATTACTAAATGTTAATTTCCTATAAATGTTGGATTTGAATCTCCCATCATCAAGTGTTATCATAGTGTCCAAAAGGGTATTGAAGTTTGGTCTTGGCTAAATGTAAATTTTATGACTTCACTACAAGTGTTCAAATAAGTCTTAAACTTTTCTAGTTCTAATTGGTTACCATTCCATGTGATAAAAATATGGAAGACCACTCAGAGTTCAAAATAAATTCTTCTTCCCAACTTGTCAAGCTACACCTTTCTTTTGTCTATAGTACTCCCCTTCAAACATTATGTAATTATGGGATAATACTATATCCATGAACTCCATAAGTAATAAAGTTCTTTCCCAAGAAATGTCACTTTTCTTCATAATACTGTCCTGAAACCTTAACATTCCTTCTTCTTTTGGAATGCTTGAAAAAAGGTCTACTACATCTATAGTAACCAACCATTGTGCTTTCTGGGCTATTTCAGGTTTTAACCTTTTCAAAAAATCCCATGAATCTCTTGTTATTTGTGGAATATTCTTATAAATAGCCTTAAGCCATTTGTCTATTACTTTTCCAAAAGGGAAAGTTTTGGAATTACTTCCGGATATTATAGGCCTAAAGGGGGGGTTCATGGGGTCTTTGTGAACCTTCGGTATCCCTACAATAATACCTATTATTGGATATTCTACTTTCAGAAACTTGTATAGTTCCCCATCAGTCCTGTCTTCTAATAGAAGATCTTCCAATATCAAATCAACTTTATGGTATCCAATATTTACTTCATTTAATGAAATGGCTTCATAATTACCAGAATTGTTTAATATCTCATGCATTTTACCTATATATTGTACCTTTCCTTGTCAGGTTTCATTATTCTCAATGAATGGTCAGCTTGCATTTCATGTAATATGACTGCTTCGTTAGGTTCCAACCTGGTTTCTTTGAACTCCTTTTTCGCCCATATTCATAAATTTCCTCCGCTACCATTTTTTCATATGTAGCTAATAAGTTATTCAAAGGAGGTGTAAAGGAACTCTTTATTCTAAATTCATGGGGCTTTTATATAAGACTTATCCTTAAAAAATAATTGTAAGTTTAGTTTCCTAACAAACTTTTTAACCTCCACAATATAATCTACTATATTAAACTTATCATCCGGAATAAATTTCATTCCTTTTGATAATAAGGAATAGTGCTGTTTTTTTCAATTCTATACTTGTATAGTTATAAATGTGAAAGTCATTCCTTTTACTAATTATTTCATTAATTTTTACTATACCATCCCCTGTGTTATTTTCTGTATTAATTTCTATCTTTTCCTGTTGTAGTTCACTTTTTCCCATCTGTCTCCTGTCCCTTTGGGATCTGTTCTGTCCCATTCCCATTCTTCCTTATTATTACTATATGTATCTTTAACATTACTTCTATAATGACCTTCTTCTCTTGACCCATATTTATCCCTGTATGTTGGATATTATTATTGTATTTCCTATGTGGACCACTTGTTTTATTATTGTTAATTTTTTTCTCCCATCGATAAGCATAACCATTTTTATATTGATCTAGGTCCCTTTCCATTTTTTTACACTTACGTTCATGTTGTTTAACTATCTGTGTTTCAAATTGTGATTCTAAAAATAATTCACATTCATCAAACATTAAATCACTTTGTATCATGTCATTTAACTCTTCCAGTTCAACTAATAATGAACAGATCTTTTTGTCATTACATTTTATAATAAATTTCATAAATGTGAAGCCAAACTGGTCAAACATTTCAGCACATTCAGCTTGTACACTGTCATCAATAACAACTCCCATGGGTATCTTAAAAAATCTTAAACCCATTGGGACTATACCCTCATCCATACATTTCTTCAGGTAACCATTGTCAAGCTGTACACTTTTTAGCTGTTTTAATTTCTTTCCAAAATCAAATATTTTGTCCCTCAAAGTTTTATCTTCTCCTTTTACAGTTGCCTGATGGTTCCGTTTGACATTTAGTAGTATAGTCCCCTTCAAAATTAAAATTAATGGCATCAGAAATAAATGCGTTTAAATTATAGCGTTCTTTCCTACATGGCTTGTCAGGAACTCTTTTTACCATACCTGCTGTTAAATCGTTAGTCGCTATAGCATATGTCTTCTTAGGGACTGTTCTCCTCGGTTTAGCCCCTGATATATTATAATTCATGGGAGAGTCAGTCAAACTACCAGATGTAAAAGCTTCCTTTTGCCCACTTTCGCCATTCCCCTCGCTTCCTACACTCCGAATGAGTGTACGGGTTGATGTCATCATGTCTTTCCGACATCATCTCCAACAGCCTCGTTAACTCACCATCTCGGACTGCAATCCCCTTGTCTTGGGAATCCATCAAATGTCCACCAAATAATACGAAATGTAGAAACAGTCCAACAAATGAAAAAAATAGTAGAAATAACTCTGTTTCTTCTCGTGGATAAATGCACCAGCACTACGACAGTATACTTATCAATTGCAGACTTCTTCTTTAACCTATAACTTTTTATTGAATACAATTAAAAACCATTCGGTTAAGCGCTTTCATCGATTCAGACTTCTTCAGAACAACACTAAATAATTAAAACAATTCATATATACTTTCTTACATGGTCACATGATAGTTTCCATTATTGTCTTAAAGTGCTAGTGCTTTTCATAAATGGATTTTGTGTAAAATGATTACACAACATTGCTTAATATATATTCCTTTCCATACTACAACTTATCCTTATAATACGTTAAAAATACATAAAATTACAGGGATTGTATGAATTTAAATACATTATTAAGAACTTTGTTTAAAAACTTGTAATAAAAACTTATAATAAAAACTTGTTAAAAAGCATTTTTACTACATTCATATGCTAGCTTCCAATACAGGTTTAATTGACAGATATTCATTAATTCCAGGGGGAACAGAGGCATTTAATTCAATCTGCCAAATAATTTCTTTTTCCCCCACTATTTTCTTAATGTTTCCTCCCCTGGGATTGACTTTAACCAATTCTAGTATTCCAAACTGAAAATCAGAACATCCTTTGTTTTCACATAGATGTCTCCACAGAGCATTCATGTCATCCTTCTTTTTTATACTATACAGATGTTCATAAATTCTATTTCTCAGGCATCTGGTAGTCATCCCAACATAAAATACTGAACATTTTGTACACTTAGCTAGATACACCAGTTGCCTGGATCTACAGTTGCCCTTTTGAAACCATACTTTGGTTTTGTTGATGTCATTTAATACTATGTAAGGGACTGTTATAATGTGTTGGCACTGCCTACAAGTACCACATTTTTGGGTACCTTTTATAGTAACATTTTTTGGTTTAATTTTCCTTTCTAATAATTTCTTCATATTATTTCCATTCTTATATACACATAATGGTTTCTCTCCTACCAATTTTGAAATCTCCCCATCTATCTTGGTAATGTTCCAGTGCTTGTCTAGTATTTTCTTGATTTCTCCACTATGTTTGCTATATTCTAATATACAAGCTCTGCTATATTCATCTCTGATGTTCTTTGTATCTAGAGTCTCATCAGTTTCTGCCATTTGACTAATATGATTTACTTGTAGGTCCTCATTTCCTAATAAAGGCTTGTATTTTTTTCCCCATTCTCTTAACACATAATTTCTTGCATCACTCACCAATTCATTAGGGTATCCCCTATCTATAAAGAAGTCACCTATCTTCTTTAGTTCATTCACTAAATCCTTTCTTAAAGATGTCATCCTGGCCACTCTAATACATTGGCCCTTAACTATATTTCTTTTCTGTACGATAGGGTGACTACTTTGATAATCCAAATAGGAATTACTAAATGTTAATTTCCTATAAATGTTGGATTTGAATCTCCCATCATCAAGTGTTATCATAGTGTCCAAAAAGGGTATTGAAGTTTGGTCTTGGCTAAATGTAAATTTTATGACTTCACTACAAGTGTTCAAATAAGTCTTAAACTTTTCTAGTTCTAATTGGTTACCATTCCATGTGATAAAAATATCATCTAAGAAACGGAAGTAACACCCTAAAAAGGAAGACCACTCTGAGTTCAAAATAAATTCTTCTTCCCAACTTGTCAAAAAAACATGGGGCACACCTTTCTTTTGTCTATTTCAAACATTATGTAATTATGGGATAATACTATATCCATGAACTCCATAAGTAATAAAGTTCTTTCCCAAGAAATGTCACTTTTCTTCATAATACTGTCCTGAAACCTTAACATTCCTTCTTCTTTTGGAATGCTAGAAAACTATAGTAACCAACCATTGTGCTTTCTGGGCTATTTCAGGTTTTAACCAATAGCCTTAAGCCATTTGTCTATCACTTTTCCAAAAGGGAAAGTTTTGGAATTACTTCCGGATATTATAGGCCTAAAGGGGGGGGTTCATGGGGTCTTTGTGAACCTTCGGTATCCCTATAATAATACCTATTATTGGATATTCTACTTTCAGAAACTTGTATAGTTCCCCATCAATCCTGTCTTCTAATAGAAGATCTTCCAATATCAAATCAACTTTATGGTATCCAATATTTACTTCATTTAATGAAATGGCTTCATAATTACCAGAATTGGTTAATATCTCATGCATTTTACCTATATATTGTACCTTTTCATAAAGCACTGCTCCCCCTCCCTTGTCAGGTTTCATTATTCTCAATGAATCGTCAGCTTGCATTTCATGTAATATGACTGCTTCATCCTTACTTAGGTTCCAACCTGGTTTCTTTGAACTCCTTTTTCGCCCATATTCATAAATTTCCTCCACTACCATTTTTTCATATGTAGCTAATAAGTTATTCAAAGGAGGTGTAAAGGATGAATATCTGTCAATTAAACCTGTATTGTCAATTAAACCTGTATTGGAAGCTAGCATATGAATGTAGTAAAAATGCTTTTTAACAAGTTTTTATTATAAGTTTTTATTACAAGTTTTTAAACAAAGTTCTTAATAATGTATTTAAATTCATACAATCCCTGTAATTTTATGTATTTTTAACGTATTATAAGGATAAGTTGTAGTATGGAAAGGAATATATATTAAGCAATGTTGTGTAATCATTTTACACAAAATCCATTTATGAAAAGCACTAGCACTTTAAGACAATAATGGAAACTATCATGTGACCATGTAAGAAAGTATATATGAATTGTTTTAATTATTTAGTGTTGTTCTGAAGAAGTCTGAATCGATGAAAGCGCTTAACCGAATGGTTTTTAATTGTATTCAATAAAAAGTTATAGGTTAAAGAAGAAGTCTGCAATTGATAAGTAGTGCTGGTGCATTTATCCACGAGAAGAAACAGAGTTATTTCTACTATTTTCTTCTCTCATATTACAGCCAATAGAAAGCCAAGTGACTTCCTTCTACTAAGCCTAAATATTAGAAGTATATCCAACAAAGTCCATGAACTCCATGCCACCATAGACTTGTACTCCCCAGATATAGTTATCCTGACAGAAACCTGGCTAAAACCTCACATTACCAGTGAGCAAATACTCCCTACAAGTTATGGCATACTAAGAGTAGACCGGCTAAACAAGAAAGGAGGCGGTGTAGCTATAATATTTAAACAGCATCTAAACATCCAGATCTTAAAATCATCAGCTCCACAAATAGGCAATGAAGAAATAATATATACCAACCTCAAAATAAACCAAAACAAAACCATCAACATAATTGGATGCTACTTCCCACCTGGCCAAAACATCCCTCCACTAGAAAACCTCCTCAGCTGGTCTACCTACCATCTCACCCAAGAAACTATCATTTTAGGTGATTTCAATATTGACTGGCAATCCTGTTCTGGCAACCATCCAACCCATCATGTAAACATTCATGGCTTCACCCAACTAGTCCAGTTGCCAACCAGGATAAATAAAAACTCCAGCAAGCACACTACCCTGGATTGGATACTAGTCAGTAAGAGCCCCCAGTCATATATAACAGGCTGCTTATCAGTTAGCAAAAACACATTCAAAAAAGCAAAAAAAGAGAAGAAACACCAAAACGAAGAATGCAGCCAACTGGATAAATCTTTACTTCTTTACTTCACTTTACTAGATTCTGGTACCTCGGCCTTCGCCTTCAATGGAATAAATTAGCTAGTTTTGCTCCCTCTTATGCCATAATTTTCATGGGGTATTTTGAAAATTTATTTTTATATACCACAACTTTTTTTCAAAAAAATGTAATTGTTTATAAAAGGTTTATTGATGATTTGTTGTTTTTGTGCAAGGGTGATCCTTTGGAGTTTAATGATTTTATATCCAATTTGAAACTAAATTCCTGTGGTTTGGACTTTACTTATATTGTGGATGTAAGGTCCATCCAGTTTCTGGATGTAAAGTTTTATGTTGGTTGTGATGGAAAAATACAACATAAACCCTTTCACAAGGCAACAGCAGCAAACAATTTTTTACATGCTACTAGTATGCATAGTATTCATTTGATCAACTCTTTACCTTTAGGAGAATTTAAAAGAATTGCTGGAAATACATCAGAGGTTAGGAATATTAAGAGGGAATTTGATGTAATTTGTGAAAATTAAAAAACAGAGGATATCAATGGGATAATATTATGTTACACAGGAAAAAAGTGGAAAGAGAATTAAACTTGAATTCTATGGATTATCAATGTTTGAGAACAAGTTGTAGTGGCAAAACAAGTGGGGAAACAATACTTAGTAAAGAAGGAATTTTGGAAACAACTTATAATGATGGTAATAATCCAGATGATGGAGACAAAATATTTTTTGTAAGTAGGTTTTCACTTTTTTCGCCCATTTTAAAAAGAACGGTGTTAAATATGTGGCCCATTGTTATTGGTGATGATTTTCTAAAAACTATAGTCCCTAATAATATTATTTTTTCCTATAGCAGGTGTAGCAATTTAAAAGAGTTGGTCAGATATAAAGGCAGGAGGGACAGAGCTAATAATGCAGGTGATTTTGCCTGTGGACGGTGTAAAGTTTGTAGAAAAATTGTGAATTTGGATGGTAGTAAAGTAAATGGCATTAAATATAATGCCATTGATCACTTTGATTGTAATTCCTTTCGGGTAATTTATATAATAGGTTGCAATTGTGAGATTAAAAAATGGTATATAGGACAGACAAAACGAAAGGTAAAATTGAGGATTATGGAACATTTGGGAGATATTAGGAATGGTAGATTGGATAGTCCAGTAGCTAATCATTTTCATCAGTATCATGATGGTGGATGTGCAGATCTAATATTTAGTATTTTGGCCAAACCTGATGGGGGTGGGGGGGCAAACGTTAATTTTCAGAAAAAACTATTGAGAATTGAATCAAATTTTATAGTAAATTATAAAACCCTGTATCCAAATGGGATGAATTTAGAAATTTAAATATGTAATTTAACACTGAAAGTTATAATATTCATGTTTATATTAAAATGAATTGTAACATTGGTTTGTGATAAATGAAAAAGTTCTTTAACAAAAATTATTTAATTAATGAATTAATTAAAGTGAAGTAAAGAAGTAAAGATTTATCCAGTTGGCTGCATTCTTCGTTTTGGTGTTTCTTTTTTTGCTTATCAGTTAGTCTCAGTGATCACTCCCCAACATTCCTACTCAAAAAATACCTATACCAAGCTAAACCTGTCATCTACTGTCAAATACAGAAAAAACTAAACTTTAACCCACTCATATTCATCTCATCCCTGAAATAATGTAACTGGAATCCTCTAAAGTACCTCAGTCTTGATGACGCAGTTGAATTTTTTAATTCTACCTTCCTGTGCATCCTTAATTACCATGCCCCCATAAGACTTTCCAGAATCAAAGCACAACCCTCCCCATGGCTACAGAAAACCACTAAGTCAGAAATGAAAAACAGGGATAAAGACTGGGAGCACTGGCGCAAAACCAAAACCCCCTCAACTAGACAGAAATTTCTAGAACTACACAATAGAGTAAAAAAGCTAATAAAACAGGACAAATTCCAATACTACCATTCTGCCCTAGACTCCTCCCAACTCAGCCCCAAACAATTCTGGTCCTCCATAAACTCTATCCTCCACCCAGGTAAAGTCAGTACCCGCTCACTCCTCAAAAAATATTGCTACCTCATTCAACACACACCTCACACAAACCATACTATCACTAGCTAAACAACACAACCCCCCCTCCCCTCCAACCCACACCTTCAACTAGTAATCTCCCCACTGCCTTCTTTTTTTTTCCTGCACCTACCTCCAACATAAAAAAACTCTTAACTAAACTTAAGCCCACCAAATTAGCAGCAGACAACCTCCCAAGTGAATACCTACAAATCGCAGCTGATGCTCTGGCCTACCCAGTATCCATCTTGATTAACCAATCTCTGTCAGAAAGTTACATTCCCACACTGTGGAAAGTATCACATATAATTCCCCTCCACAAAGGCGGACCCTCCACAGAACAAACCAATTACCGCCCCATAGCTATTCTCTCTCCACTCTCCAAAATACTAGAGAGATGCATACACTCTCAGGTCTCAGACTACCTCCTTACTATCAACCTCCTTTCCAATACTCAGCATGGTTTCCGACCAAACCATAGCACCACCACTGCCTTACTCTCCTTTACCAACACTATCCTTCAGTATAAAAACAATGGCTATCTCTCCTCTGCTACTTTCCTAGACCTATCTAAAACATTTGACATGGTCCCACACAAACAACTTATCTCTGTCCTCAATAACCTATCCTTCTCACAATCAGTCACCAACTGGTTTCAGAGTTACCTGTCTGACCGCCAACAATCCGTCGTATGGCAGAATGACATCTCTCCCCAACTACCTCTCTCCATAGGGGTTCCCCAAGGATCCATCCTTGGACCCCTACTCTTCTCTGTTTTCACCAATAATCTAGCCTCTGCCACCAAACATGGCATATTCATACAATACGCAGATGACTCAACCATCATCTGCTCAGCCCAGTCCCTACCCAAACTGCAAAAAGTCACACAAGAAGCCTTTTCCTCTGTTGAAACCTGGTTATCCGATGCCCAGTTAATACTCAACCCAAACAAAACTAAACTACTCATCTTCCAACCCACCAAACATACTCAAAACAACTCTCACTTTAACATCACAGCAAAAGACAACACCACTATATACCCAACTGAACACACCAAATTGCTAGAAGTGGAAATAGACAATAAACTAAAATTTGACATTCACATATCCATGACCATTAAAAAAGTCCACAAAAAAATAGGAGCATTATACAGAAATAAGCAACTTCTCACCAAAGCAGCAAAGATTTCAATAGCAAATTCCCACCTTATCTCCACCCTACTTTATGCCTGTCCAATATATACCAACCTAAGGCAATGCAATCTAAACAAGCTAGAGACCTGCTACAACAAAATCGCCAAATTTGCCACAGGGGCATCCTACTGTAGTCACCACTGTCTCTCATTTGCTGAACTGGGCTGGCTTGTACTCCCTTACCTCCTTCAATGGTATCAACTCTCACTCGCCCACAAACTAGTAAACCATCCACTAAATGTCCCATCCCTCCAGAATCTACTCCAACCCTATCGCACCACCAGACCATTAAGATCCAGCAACAAAAATCACTTGTAGATCACTAAAGCCAATAACTCTGCTGGCGAAGCACTATTCTATTGCGCCATAGCCAAATTATGGAACTCCCTCCCACCCACAATTACCTCCATGCCATAATGCACCCACTTCAAAACTTTACTAAAAGCACACCTAAAAACATGCTGGCTATGCTCTTGCAAATCCCACTCTAATATCACCCACCCCATCCAACCACTACCTTTCTTTCCACTACACTAACTACCTTGATTATAGCAAGCTCAGATGCTCATAAGCCTAGTGCTTATTATACAGCAGGAACTTCTTATTGTAACATTTGTTAATGTCTGTTATGTACTTCACAGATAGATTCTAGTTGTCTACTGATGTACTATGTTCTTCATCTGTAAATATGTTGTAAGTAATTGCTATGTAAATTGTTAATCGCTATGTAATCCAACGTAACTACTGCCTGTTTGTTTTAACTATGGAGCTTTTCTCCCTGGGCCTCCACTGAAAATGGACCTACGTCCAATCGGACACTCCCAGTCAATAAATAAAAATAAATGGTACAGATATAACACAGCAACAGTCACATCATGACATTTTAACTGCCTTTGTGACCTCACATCACAGCCACATTGTGGCAAATGTGTCAACAAGTGAGCAACAGTGACATTCTGCAAGGGCAAATAGAAATCCCTGACATATACTATATATTACACATATACTTGCTATAGTGCCTTGCAGTATCTGTTACACCTATTGTTCCCATTGCAAAACAGATCATATTTACTAAAGATGAGGCACAACAATGGGAACCAGCCCCCTAGATTACCTATGAAATCAGGGAGACATCTGACCTTCATAAGGACACCTGGACTATAAGCTCAGACAAAGCAGTTGCCAAGCTGCCCATTTATAACACCACCAATGAGAAACTAGTGTAAGAGGTCTGATAATAGAACTAAGATTCCTTCATCAAACAGAATATGTGTCACTTTCAGGTAATCTATGTTTTTTTGCTATCGTCTCATAGAAGTCATTGGGTATAAATATAATAACAGCTACACAAAACAATGACAAGCAGAATAACACTTTCAGTGTTAAAGGAGGATGTGAGCAAGTAAGCAGCCTGTTGGGCGCTAGGATCCGCCACATAACACAAGCACTCAGGTCACTCCAAGGCAAGTACAAATATGACTCAGTCATTGTCCATGCTGGTGTGAATGACCTGAGACGTACCTCCCTGGACTACATGAAAAGAGACATAAAGGAGCTCTCTGAGCATGTAGCCCAGGCCGGTATGACCCTGACCTTGAGTAGCATCTTACCCTCACCAAGAATGATGCCACAATATGAAGACAAGATGATCAATTTCAACAATTGGCTTAAGTACTGGTGTCATTCAAAGGGGATCCATTGCCTGTCAGCTTGGGATGATATGCTCGACAAGCCACGATGCTTCGCTAGGGACGGCTTGCACCTGTCACCCTGGGCTTCGGATATTGGCAAAGGCTTTTGCTACCCCATAGTGCCTTTTTAGGCAAGGCTCAAAAGACAAACCCACCTCCATAGGTATCACAAGGGATAAGAAACTAAGAGTAATGCTACTCAACACCAGAAGTCTAAATCTCAAGATGCACTTTTCGAAACTCTCCTTAGCATGGAAAACATTGATATCTGTGCAGTAACAGAAACCTTGTTCAGGGCTCCGAGAGCACCCCAGCACTACCAGGTTATACCTCATACCATGCTTTTCGCCCCAAAACTTGGACCGAACCACAAAAGGAGGGGGAGTATCGATATTCATCAAAGATACCCACACCTCCAGGTTGGTAGCAAAGCACGAAGCATCAGAGACTATCCATGTGCAACTAACAGTGGGTAAAACTGCCTTCCAGTTTATAGCCTGCTACAGACCACCCTCCCAAACCTAGGAACCCCACTCGGCCTTTCTGAGAACACTGGAAAATATGAAGGTCTCTCCAAACACCATTATATTGGGTGACTTCAACTACCCAAACATAGACTGGGAGCATTACTCTAGCTCCAACACCCTAGCCCAAAGGTTCCTAAAATTTATAAACTCAAATGCTATGGAAAAACTTGTTACCACTCCCACAAGAGGGGAAAACATACTGGACCTGATCATCACCAACATGGGGACTCTATGCTCCAGACCAGAAGTGTATCCTTCACTTGTAAGATCAGACCATAAACTAATCTCACTGGATATTCACATCCCGACCCCACCCCCTGCCCAGAAAACCACAGTGAAAAACTTCTCTAAAGCAAATTTCACACTCCTCAAAACCGAGGTGGAATCCTTCAAAGCCCCCTGACCTGTGGAAAATACGGCCCAGACCGCAGAATCCTTTATAAACGCATTCTATGAACACCTTCAGGAATGCATGGATCATGTGATCCCAAATAAAACCAAGACCCAATCCTCCAAAGGCAGACGTCCTGTCTGGTGGACCCCAGCCATAAACAAACTATACAATAGAAGGAGGAAGCTACTAAATGATAGAGCAAAATCCCAAAAGGGAAGGCATCACTGATCAGTATTAGCAAAAACTACGGGCACTCATAAAATTGTCTAAGGCCAGCTTCGAGAGAAAAATTGCACAGGACACTAAGGATAATCACAAGGCTTTCTTTAGTTATGTTAGGAACCTGGGTGGTAATTCCCAGAAATGCTCAGAATTAGTCCAAAATGACAAAAAATACACTGAACCCACAGACATTGCCAACATCCTAGCTGACAGGTTCAGTACAAACTCCCAACCAAAAGGGCAAATATCTATCCCAGCAGAGTGCTGCCCCCCTGACATCTCAGATGCTCAGGTAAGAGCCGCCCTCTCCAAAGCAACAAACACAGCATCAATGGGACCAGACAGTGTCCCGGGCTGCATCCTACATGAACTCCAAGAAGAGCTAAACCCAAACATAAAACTACTGTTCAATCTCAGCCTTACTACAGGATATGTGCCCAAAGAGTGGCGTACAGCAACAGTGGTCCATCTCCATAAAGGTGGTGCCTCAACGGATCCTGGAAACTATCGCCCCATAAGCCTGACTAGCTTGGTCTGCAAAGCTATGGAAAGGATCATCATGGACCTCATAAATAAAGATATTGGGGACCTACAGACACTGGATCCTACCCAGTTCGGCTTTGTTAAGGGCAGATCCTGCCTCTTAAACCTGGTTGATTTCTTTGAAACAGTCACCAAGGCCATTGACAAGGGGAAGGTGGTCCACACAGCCTACCTGGACCTCGCAAAAGCCTTCAATACAATACCCCACTCGGGCATTATAGATAAGCTCACCAGCTTAAATATAAACCACTATGTCACTAGATGGATTGCAAACTGGCTCAAGGACAGAACCCACATGGTTAGAATTGCTGGAGCCATGTCAGACTCCAAACCAGTTACAAGTGGTGTCCCACAAGGCTCAGTCCTGTGACCTCCCTTGTTCGATATATATTTCTCGGAGGTACAGGCCAACACGGAAGGACTATGGCTGACCAAGTTCGCAGATGACTGCAAACTGGGCTCCATAATCGACTCTCCAGCTGACACAAGCATCCTCCAAAAGGGCCTCATAGAAACAGACAACTGGTGCCAGAGCCATGGCCTCAAGCTAAATGCCAAAAAGTGTATAGTCATCCCCTTTGGCAAAAACAAAGTGCCCACAAATTACCACATAGGTGGTAATCCATTAAGTACAGAAGAAGTAATTAGGGACCTGGGGACCCAAGTTGATAGCAATCTCTCATTTGACAACCACATGGCCAAAGTGGTTAGAAAACATTTTAAATAGCACACCTAATCATGAAGGGATTCACATCTAGATCAGGGGGGCCATCATGCCTCTTTACTCATCCCTCATCAGGCCCATAATTGAGTACAATGCCCCTTTTGGGATGTACCTTACCAGACACCTGCAGCAACTGGAAAGACCCCAAAAGTATCTCACCAAGAGGATCAAAGGGCTCAAACAGATGCCATATGCTGCCCGGTTAAAGAAACTCCAGCTCTACTCAGTGGCATACCGCCTTTTCAGAGGCGATCTGTGCCTGACGTATAAAGCCATGTCCAACCCAGAATTAATGGACATGCTGCACCTCAGAAAATCCAAATCCCATCGAGCTACGTGCTCGAGAAACTTGAACCTCAGCACTGAAATAAATAGGACATGCTGGAGGGACAGATTCATAACCCAGAGGCTCCCTTCACTCTGGAATAAAATCCTAGTCCAGGTTAGGCAGAGTCCCTCATTGACTCTCTTCAAGAGGAATCTTGATGAGTGGATGGGAGATCATAGGTTTACCACTTCTGTGTCACTGTTAGACAGAGGCACAGTATACTAACCTCGAAAAAGGGCATAGCAAAATAAATTTAAAATGGGTGGCAAAAGCCAAACACATTCTGGCTAGGCTTATAAATGCCCTAGGGCAGATAGCCTAGTATGAACCTATGAACCTATGAACCATTAATAAGAATATTACAGATAATTTTACCATTTAGTTTATGGAGTATCTCAGCTTTTTCACCAGACAAATGACTTTTGGATATCAAGGATGCTGAGCATGCATTCAGCTACTGATCAAAATTTCCATTCTTTGAAGTATCTGTTTCAAAGATTAATATATGGTTTAGTGAAATTACTAAATTTGGACAAATTAAGTCTGACAGATTGTATCCTGAAATTTTACATGCCTGTGATACCATCACAGATACCAAGGAGACATACCAACAGTGCCTTAATGCTGGCATCTTTCCCCATATTTGGAGCCACAATAATTTTATAACAATCAGAAAATGGCCCTAAGTAATATTTATGTATTTATTTTATTGTTTTTGTTTACCCGGAAAGTCTAACTGGGCACAAGACCCATTTTCAGCTGAGGGATGGAGAGAAATGCTCCATTTATTTTTTTGTGAATATAACAAAAATTACAAATATACAAATCTTAAACTACAGTTGTATAAACATGATAGTAATAAGGATGCCAACATAATCTGGTTGTATAAAAGTAGTAAAATCTGCACCAGTAGAGAAAACAGGCATAATAAGAGAAAAAAAGAGAATGATTGGGGGTAGATATGGGAGGTCATGGCTATAACAAGTGCAAGCTGGGTAACTAGCTTGTAGAAGGATGGTAGGAGTGTTAGCCCAGTGCTATACAATTAAACAGCCAGGATTTGAGTTGATGAGACTTAGTTGTTTTCTAAATGCCTTTAGGGTGCGCTCTTGTTTGACTGCTAGGGGAACTGAATTCCAAGTTTAGGATACGTGAAAAGAGTGCAGAGAGTTGCCAACAATGTTGTTTTATTTTGATACATTTAGTAAGAATTTATTAGCAGAGTGTAATGATCTCGAAGGACCATATACCTGCATTTGGCTGTTTAGAGATGGGCAGTCATTTGGTTTGTAGATAAGACTATATATGAAAGGGAGTTGTTTGTATGTTAGGTAGTGGGATAATTCTAGCAAGTGAAGTTCTCTGAGGGCTGTACAGTGGTGGACCCTATGGGAGATTTGCAGCAAATGTTGCTAGTTTGTTGTAGCATTTCTCAAGTCTGTTTAGCTGAGTTCCTCGTATATTGCAGAGAATAGGTGCTGGGTATAAGAGAGAGGAGGGAAGAAGAACCAAGGCAATATGTTTTCTTGTATTTTCAAACATATATGTTTTGGGGATATACAGGAAGTATAGCTTTTGCTGTTTTTTTTTTTTTTTTGTGTTGAATATGGTAGTCAGATTTTAGGTCTTTGTCTATATAGATGCCTAAAAGTTTGCTTTGTTAGTCAAGTTCAATTATAATGTTGTTGAAGGAGCTGATGGAGAGAGAAGGCTAGTTAATCATAAAATATTTGGGGTCAAAAACAATTCATTTAGACTTAATTGTGTTCAGGAATAGCTGGGAGTTAGATACACGGGTTTCTATGGAAATGAAGGATTGCTGAGTTAATTTTTGTGAAGTGTCAAGGTTGTTTGCTGAGAATATTATGGTAGAATCATCGGCATACTGTCTTAAAGAGGCATTTTGCATACCTTGTTGAGGTCATTAATTAAGATGTTGAATAGCATAGGTCTCAGGATGGAACATTGTGGGGCACCTATTGAAACTGGGAGAAAGGAAGAGATGTCCTTGAGACATTTCACTGCTTGGACTCCATCAGCTAGGTAGCTTTGGAACCATTGTAGAGATGTCATCAAGTCCTAGATCACAGAGTTTACATTGGAGATGGAGTGTGAGAGTATGTCAAAAGCTATGGAGAGGCTGATACTAGCTTACCTTCTTTTTTTTTAATGGTGCTGATAAAACTTAGGAGGGCAGTGGAGGTGTTGTGATGAGGGCTGGAGCCATGTTGTGATCGAGACAGTAGTATGTTTTGTGTGATATAGTGAAAGATTTGTAATTGTATGCATTTCCCAATAATTTTTGATAAAGAGAGAAGATGGCAATGGGCATATAATTAGTCGGTTCTAAGGAGTAGCCACCGTTATGTAGGAGCAAGATATAGCATTTTTTTTCAAGATGAGGAGGACTATGATTCATTGATTTAATTTTTCGTAAAAATTGATATTGGATAGGCTATAGCCCCAGCTGCAGTTTTAAAGTATGCACATCATAGGTTATCAGGAGCCAGAGAGGTCAGCTTTAGTTTCAGCAATAGTTTTTTTAATGGTGGCAATAGGGGCTGGGGGGAGTGTTAGTTTATAGCCAAACCAAAAGGTAAAATGGTCACACAGACAAACCGTTCAGTAAAAACTGCAAGAAAAACTCAGACAAGCTAGATACCCATACTGAATGGTTTGTCTGTATGACTTTTTACCCCTAAAGGTTCATGGCTTAGGTTGGGGTATCAGAGGTGAATGTTAGCCAATCAATATTGAAATCTCCTAATGTTAGTCTTCATGGGGATTTTGGATGATATCCAGCAGAAGAAATCCACTGCGATATGGAAATTGTTTCCTGGAGGTATATATACTATGATATACAGGGATTTATGAAAGTTATGTTTCAGTATAAACATGAGGATTTCAGCATTGCCTAATTGTGGATGGTTCTAAGAGGATTTGTACATTTGTAGATTATTTTATATAGTATAACTTTGTTACCAGCTTACTTGTGATGTCTGTTTGCTCCAAATATATTAAAATTTGGAGAGAGAAATTTGTTATCTTTGATTTAATTTTCGAGCCAAGTTTCTGTTATCACCAGTATATCAGGAGAGTACTGGGTTAGTCGAGTGTGGAATTCTGGTAGCTTGTTATACTTGCTTCTATTATTTATATGTACTATACTTAGGGAAGAGGATACAATGGGAAAATGTGTAGGGCAGAAAGACTGATTTGAGTGGGAGTCATCTGAGGATGGTCCAGGGTAGGGGGTGCATGTCACTTCTCAGTTTTAGTTTTGTGAACAAGTGGTATTTATGGGGTATCCATTTTAGCTTGACTTTGTCATTTTGAATAAACTTATAAAGGGTAGAGCTGTGGTGAAGTATGCTATATTTAAGAGTGTCAATAGAATTTATAGAGAATAAGGTATTCTGACCGGCTCCTGGGCTGGGTTTAGTGGCATATACTGGGCTGTGCAGGATGATTGAGGTCAGTGGCTTACTGGAGTGAGGAACTGAAACGTGGTTAGATGGGTAAGGAATAAAAGGAGAAGAAGAGTGATCAGATGGAAGTATAATATGATGTTTTGTAGTTCAGTTATAGTATGTTTTTAATTTGTAGTTCAGTTATAGTATGTCTTTAATTTGTTTGCTGCGGAAGGAGAACAGTGAGTTTAAGAGACAGAGGAGAAATTCTGCAATGGATTAGGGATGGAGATTGGTTGATTATAGTAGATTAGAGAAAGAGATAATGTAGATATGAGTTATTTATAAAGGGGGGGTGGTGCGACTAAAGTACAATAGAGGTTAAGAAAGGTGGAGAATGGAAGGGGGTGCGACACTAGGAAAGGAAGTAGTAAAAAAGGTAGGTCAGAGGAGGCAGTGATATTCCTTTACAGGAATGGAAGGGGGTGTGGCTGTATGGGAGGATGTAGTAGAAAAGGTAAGGGGACATTTTAAGATGGGATGTAGTCTGAGAGTGGAAGTCTGCTGAAGAATTGGATGGCAGTGGTGTATTACGGAGAATAGTGACTGCTTGAAATTAGGGTGGGAGAAGGTAGTGGGTATAAATTTAGAAACTGTGAGGTGAGTTGAAATTAGGGATAAGTTTGCAGAGTGGGGAGACCCTGAACAAGGTGAGGGCAAACACAGTGGGCCCACCTGCAGAGATCGGATGAGTTGGAAAAAAACAATCAGAAGAGCAATGCCAATAAGATGAAAGAAATGTGTCCTGCTATTTTATGGAGAACTAATAATGTAGCATAAAGGCAACTAGGAGGAGAGCTAAAGTGGGTTTAGCTGGTAAATAGTAAGGCAGAGGTAACACAAACGTAGTAGAAAATGGGAATGTAACATTCAAAGAAGTGGAAAGAAAAGGAGTGGAGGGGGTAAAGCTTCTAGAAAAGAAAAGAAATGTTGATATTATAGATGGTTAAAAAAGAGATATTGGGAAAATCTAATGTAATGCAGTCCTCTAGCAAGCAGATATGCTGTCTAGTACTATTTATGTATTACTTTGCGAAGCTAAAATTTTCTGTGCTGGCACATTATTGCAGTCAGACTTTAAGATTTGTAATCCAAAATATGAGCATCATACATTAGGCTAAGGCTGCCACTGTCCTTTTGTCTTTACAAGGAAAGGCTTCTGTCTTGGAAGAGATTAGGTGACCAATTGCACTTTGGTGTGCTGCTTCAGAGAACTCACTGTGAGACTGTGGAGACCACAGATATGAGTAGGTAGATGTGGATTAGGCTAAGGCTGCTACTGTCCTCCTTCTTGGCATTTCCCCTATCTCCTCAAGCCATGTTTTATAGAAATCTGCTGCCTACCACATGAAAGGGCGTATAAAGGCCTATGTTTTGTTTAGTGACCACTAATTGAGATTCAGTACTGCTCAAGGCACTAACACATCTTTGTTTTCTCTAGCAGATACCATCTTTATAGATATGGATATGGGTAAGATGACTGGAATATTTTTTTTCTGCATTACTCAAGAGCCTTTAACTCTGTACATAATGACAAACTATTTACAAAGCTCGGTGTCTACATACTGGTGCTAACACAGTTATACTAGTTCTCTGACTACCTAAACAATAGGCTGCTAGGCAACTGTCAAGTATTCTCACTATCATTCTCTTTCTGTTATTAGAGGGGTGCCACGTAGCACAGCTCTGTGGCACACAGAAATATAAAGTCATGAGTACAACCCAGATAATCCTACTTCAAACAGCATCTCAGTTGTATGAAAGGCAGGCAGGAAAGGGTACAAGTAGGCATCTCACACTAACACAACCACCATGGTGGGTGGGAGATGGGAGTTAAAGCCAGGCTTACTCACTCCATGCAAGTGGAATCATTATCGCTAGGCTTGGAACTGGGGACATGGGCTTGGCAATCACATGCCAACAAGATTAACCCTCAAGTATATTAGTGTTGGAGCATGTATACATAGATGGAGGGCATAGAACACCCCTGTATTAATGCAGGTATACAGATCGGTCACCAGGTGTGAGGTTACGGCAACACACATATACTGTCACAACCTGGATACCAGTATAGGTGCAAACACTAACATACCTGCAAGTATGGTTATCTGTCCAGCTGATTATCACCCTGATTGGGATGGAACAAATTGGCTGGGCTTCTAGTGGGGAGGCTCAAAGGTCAACAGGCATGGCAAGGAGCAGCACCTAGGAAAAAAGAAGAGAGGCATCACAGGTTTCTGTTACAAGTCTACTGGTTTTTTTTCACATTTTTTTCTAAACTCACTAAGAGAATACCTGATGAGGATAAACAAAATTATCTATATTGATTACTTAATATTATATTTTTCATGCACTGGTAAAAAGTAAAATTACTTCTAAATTAACCAATAAGCTTGCACAAGTGCTCCTATGTTTATGCCATTTGGACCACAAAATTAATTTTGTGAAAAGTAAATTAATGCCCTATGAAATTCATAACAGACTTACTGGAGTAAAAAAATGTTTTATTTTTATTTTCATTTGAATACCAGAGTGGTACACTGGTCACAAGTTACCATTTGCAGCTACTGCCCAGGTAAAATAGTTCTTTTTCCCTTGCAGTTATTATAAGACACCAATACAGAGGTGTCCTATAATCATTTTAAAACATCATAGGCTACACTAGATAAACAGGCAGTCTAAAATGTCATACTGAGGTGAAAAGAACAAGAAACAGTATTGCTATACTGTTTCTTACACTGTGTACCTTACAACTGAGAAACAACAAGAAGATGATTCTTTTGGTCACATTTCATACCTCTCAGACTGAGTTAAATCAAAAGATTATTCTGACAACATAACCAAATGTTTACAAATACAAATGGAACACTACGCAGCTTGGAAAATGTTGTTGTTGTTTGTCTTTCGGCTTTTTCCTGGTAAGGGGTCACCACAGCGGAACACTGGTCCGCTAATGATTGGCAGTAGATTTTTACGAAATGCCAAGGTATTTTCCGCGGTGGTACGGTGGTAGTGTTGTTACCTCACAGCAAGAGGTTCTCCCGTTCGATTCTCGGCTTAGCTTGGGAGTGCCTTCTGTGTGGAGTCTACATGTCCTCCCCGCAGTTGGGTAGCATTCGAAAGACATGCGTGCATAAATGGGCATGCCTTCGTTGAAGGTTGGGCATCAAGCTGACACCTCAGCATTTCGTAAAAATCGACTGCCAATCATTAGCAGACTGGAGTTCTGCTGTGGCAACCCCTTACAGGGAAAAAGCCGAAAGACAAACAACAACATAGGCTTTGATGGAAAAGATTGCACATCTTACAGTATTTAGGAGTTTGGTTAGACCCTGCTTTTTTTAGAATCATCACAAAGATTCACTGATTAAACTTGTCACCTGCCAGAGAATGACAGGCCTGTTTTGTAAACAAGACAGAATAGCATTAACTAAATAACCCTAACAGTGACCGTTAAATATCACTTTCCTGTTATTACACCCAGTAAACATCTAAATAAGTCCCCAGACTGTCTAACACAGGATCTGCTGCCTTCTCAGTCCAAGAAACCAAACTCTGGAATTCATTGACACATGAAATGAAATCTATTCCTACTTTGTTTAAGAAGAGGGATAAGGCATTCCTGTTTAAAGAAGCAGTACAAAAATATTCAAGAGCGATTACTTACCTTAATAGCTACAGGCATGAAAGTCTTTCCAAGAGCTCATCTCTCAGAGTGTATACACAGTGCCAGAACCTGCATATTTTTTCACAAATCATAATACACTGTTCATATAGATTTTCCACAGTTTAATGTAATGTGACTAGTCATCACATCCACAGTGGTCCAGATGACAAGCTAATTTATAAAATTATGGGTTTCAGAAAAAGTTTTCACATCACAGAAGCCTATTTTGTGTGATGAGTGATTAAGTGCTAGATGGAGGTGAATGAGACATACAATGAGTGCAATTGCAGAATGCCAGTAGCAGTATAATGACACAGAAATGAGAAAAAGTATTAAAACAAGGGCAATTGTGATTGCAAATAAGGCTAAACAGTATGCCAGTGAAATCAGAAATATAAGAAATGTGTATAGTATGCACACATAAATGCTACTGCTAGGATTGTTGACTGCAGCAAAATCTTTGCATTATAGGAGACAGACCATGAAAAAAAAATATATATATATATAAGATGCTGTTGTCTCTAATAGTATTCACAATGTTGTACGATGTCATGTTACGCAGCATTGACTCATCCATCTGCACCTAATCATGTCCTCTATAACACAAAAATTCGGGACCACTTCTGTGTGGATACAGACACCATATTGGAACTGGTTGAGATGTATTGCTCTCATATATAGGCCCATGGGATGTGTAGAGTACCTATCTCTGTGGACACCAACGTATGCATGGTTTCAGAATAAAAGCTATTGGGACCTCTGTCAATCAAAAGGGGGCACTATAGGTTTATCCCAGGCATCTACCTAAAGGATACTCCATCACTTCCTTGATGCCATGTTACAGCATGTGTGAGAGCATATGTGGTTTCCACAGACCAAAGAGGAGAGAGAGGCAATACAGTGTGGGAATTTTATGACATAGCTCATTTCCCTGAGATACTAGGGGCCATAGACTGCACCCACATTTAAGTAAAGGCCCCACTTGAGAAGGGACAATGGTATATCAACTATAAGGGATCTTCTCCATGAACCGCCAGGTGGTCTGTAATGCACAGGGTATAACACACAATGTGGCTGCAGACCACACAGGGAGTGCCCATGATCACCACATCTGGCACATGAGCAACATATAATACCAATTATTTATGCCAGTACATCTTAGTGACAATGCCAGTTATATCCTGGAGCCATGGCTAATCATACCAAATATTTCCAGACCATGACAAAGAATGGTAATATAATATCCTGTCAGAGACCCATGTCATTGTCACTTGTAAGTTCGGCCAGCTAAGGGGCTGCTAACGGTCTGTTTCTGCTGCATGAACATATCTGGCAGTGCACTGCAGCATGACTCTGCAACATGCAGAAAAATCTTTGCAAAGTTACACTACCTTCTGCAAACAGTTGCATCAGGGTGCAGACTTTCAGGACTTAGAAGTACCAGACTCAGCTGCAGAAGAGGTACCTAATGAGGCCTCCATGGAGGAGCCAGTTGCAGAAGATTGCTATCCGAGAGGTTCACAAAATTCTATGGCACTGGCTAGGATGCAGTAGCTGATTCATAACTATAGGCCAGAATAAAGCCATGCACATAAAATAAAATAAAAAAGTATGCATGCAACACTGCACCCATGCTGTGCTGTACCATGCATGGCATGGCCACACTGTGCATCAGACATAGGCTGTCCAAGTAACAGAGTACTTAGGACAGAACAAAGTTATCATTGTATGCACAAGAAGTGAATCACAGTGACAAGTTTCAACAATGGGCAGCATGTGGGGGGTGGAGGGTGAGGGTTAAAATTCTGTGCATGTATCAGGCATAAATTGAAGATGGAAGAGATAGATAGACTAGACAATGAAATGTCAGAACTAACTGGGTCCCATGTAGCGATGCCCAGTGAAAGAGACCCCTCCATCACTGTTAAACATTGTTCAGTCAGCAGACCCCCCCCCCCCCAAAATGGTCCTGTGCTGTGGTACCAAGTGGACTACCCCAAAGGTGTGGCACCAGTCGTGTTGGTGGCTCTTCTCTAGAATTGCTTGTAATTCTGATTTTGGCCACCAACAGCACTGATGTCATCTATCACATAATGTCATACACATGCATGGAAGGCCCAACAGATCTCTCATGATGGAGCATCTGTCAACCATCATGATGGAGATCCTGTAGCAGGATCACTTTTTCCACATGGAAGATTTTGATTTTCCAGTGTTTCCCACCTTCAGGCAAAACAATCTGCAAAGAAACATGCATGTGAGATGTGGCGAGGCCATACACAACAATCTCACAGATAGCTACACATTTAACAAGGCAGGAAATGCAAAATCTTTGTGGTCTTGCAAATATGTTTGGAGAACTACCCATATGTACATCTAAGATCTGTGTGGAGGTGTTATGTGTGTAATGTCACCAGGTTTGTTATCCACTTGGGGCATGGGTGGCTAACTACCCTGACAGGGAGCATATGTGTGTGTATGCAGGACAGCCTCATGCATCTATAGGTGCATAGGCCTCATATACATACATTTATTTATTTGTTGTTTGTTTATTTATTTAACATTTGTTGATGTAATAGCTCCATGCAGTCTTTCGAAAACCACAACATTCTTTACTGGCATCTCAGTACACTAAATTACTGTGGAGGTAGCACAGGCCTAGAAAAGGCAATGACCACCACTTTTTAGTAAACTCCCTGTAAATCACATACAATGCTGCTATTGGCTCACTGTATCCAGATCCACATCTCAGTCACCTTAGGATGACATCAGAAGGTATGTGTATGCAGCCTTGACGTACACTTAGGCCTACAACAGGACATCCCATGAGATGTCAACACAATCACCTCAAACTACACAGACAGCCATCTATGTGGGCATTTGTTTAGACCTTCTCCCCAACCACACACCAAAGGAAGTAGCACAGGTCTGACATATAATACCTTAACATAGAAGAAAAAAGGCAATGCTCCAAAGTGCTGCACTGGTCATGGAGTGCACATCTCCAACACTGATTGTTCTCTGAGGCGCGGCAGGTGTGGTAATTGAAGAACCTTTGAGATCCATAAACTAAAATTAAAATGACTCCCTGGACCTGTAAGCTCCCCATCCGTAATGTATGATTCAAGCACATTCTTTCTAAGGTAGAACTGTAGATGCTTCTAAAACATTTGCAGAACATAGGGGTGAGAGATAGCTTGTTGAGTTTGTGTAGATACAATATGAAAACATTACTGCCCTGGATGACCCATGCATACACATCTAATCTGTGTAGATCTTTGACTGTGCTACCTGTGCCCCCTCCCCCTAATACGGCCCACAATATTACACTCATGACAACCTCTGTAGTAACACCAATGTAATGACAAGTAGTAGGTATAGTACTCCCACAGTATAATATACACATGACATACATACACCCCCACAACACACACACATGTCTCCCAAGCAGTAAGGCCACAGCTGTAGGTATAAACACCACCCAGTACAACACCTAATAGCACTGTCATTTCGACATTCATTTAGTGGAACTCTCATTCTTTGGTCTACAGGTAGGACTATGACTCCTGCAGAGTCTAACAGTACAGAACTCTCACAACTTATGTGGAACTTACCCTGAAACATCAAATACCCTCCATGTACTCTGCTATTACCGCAGACTGTCTCTGTATGCAGTCCCCCCCCTGTAAGTGGCAGTATTGCTGTCACTGAGTCACTGGCAGTCAGCAACCTAACCAAACATACAGTGGAACACTGTCATTGATATCACAAAATACAATACAGGTACAGCAATAACAGCACAACACAACTAAGTGAAATATCATTCCCCACACACTTACCATTCTGTAAGACTGCTTTGTTTGTAGTAATCAGTGTAGTTTAGTTAAATCCATGCTCCATTGTTTGTGCTATAGCAATTTTCCATAGCACAGTGGGGCCCTTTGCAGGCATGACTGTTTTCATAACAACTTTGAAGCTTCTAGCATGGTCCTTATGTTAATGAGCCTAATTCAAAAGAATTGTCCTAAATCATATATTTACCTCATCATGCAATTAACCAATGCCATGCTAAGTTAGTTTTTTGAACTGCAGAATACATTGAGCTTACATGGGTAGTTTGGTGACCCCTGCAGGGACATGGTAGAGTACACTGCAGTTGTTGGAAAGCCTACACAGGTAGTAAAGAGCACACCTGATAACAGATGTAGGCACTGCCTTGCTTGTATACACTTTCCATGCCACTGTCCACAACCTAACATCATAATGCCATGCCATTTATTTTCATGCTGTACAATGGTTATAAAGCGACTGGTTATGGTGATGAGCTGTCCTGTGTTGTGCATCACGTGTGAACATCAACCTGCATAACTATGAGAGGGCTACCATAGCTCTCAGGATTATGACCTTGTGAATGGCCATGGCTTCCAAGGGACCTGATGCTGGCAGGGCTTCCAGTGATGCTTTATAAATCATTCTTTTCCTACTACATTGGGACCACAGGGAGTGCCTGACTGGGGACTCTTATGGGGGTTAGGCTTAGGCTGGAGGATTGTGTTGGGTGTTGCAGACAGGTCTTTTAGCAGTATATTGTCCATATTTCATTTCATCATATATCCTTGTTGTCCATACCTTCACCTGGAAAAAACATAGATTTTTGGCTACATTCATGTTTTATGTCCTGAGGTATAGCAAACAACCTTATGATTTTTGCAAATCACCTGCTGATCACTTTTTCTGCTGGACACAGTACTTCTTTACCTGTGATACAGCACAGTATCCTCACATGGATGTTGGGCTGTATAGCCTCTGATCATGTCTCTTCCCATATGTTCAAAGAGCCATTACCCCCAGGTCTATGTCCGTATATCACAAAACCACATTGTTAAAATCCATATGGTCAATGATGCAATTAATGGAAAAACTGAAATAAATCCACACAACACCCACCAACAGCACAAATAATATTTTTGTCGGGGGGCAAGCCTCCCTGCACTCCCCCCACCCCCTGTTAATTGTTTAGATCATCTCTGAGATCATATAACAGTGAAGAAAACGGCAAATTCCCCGATCTTAGTCAGAATGGTTCAATGAACCAAATTCCAACCATATCGGTTTCAACAAATTAGTCCTTCAAACAATTAATATAGACCCAGTTCCCCAGTCACCACCCATGAAGTCTTCCATTCAACATGCCCATTCCCATCCCACCACTGTAGCCTCCACACGACCATGTCCAATCCAGGCAATGTGGACACTGACACTGCACACCTGGCCACACTTCCTACAATAAGGATTTTTAGTTAATTCACCTAGACAGAACTATTTGAGGTACTGTAGTAGTATATATAGTACCTGTGTAGTACTCAAATTGGTAATATCCAGCAGACTTAATAACTGATGTAATTCTTTTATGTCTCCCTCTACCTCTCTGTCATTATCTTTCATTTTACTATTTTATTTGATGCGTGTTGCTTTATTTCCTCAACAAGTTATCCATTTATATACTGTGCAAGTTCTACTGTCATTTATTTTCACTGCATAGTGACATTGTACTCTGCATATTTCTAGCACTAAGAAATGCTATTTATATTTGCATGGTTTCTTATTACTGTAAATCTTATCCTGTTGTATAATACTTTTTGTTTAGTTGTTTGCTGTAGTAATTTTTTGATTTGTTACTGGAGCTTTTCTCCCCAGACCTCCACTGAAAATGAGTTATTCTGACCCAGTGGACTTTCCCGGTCAATAAATAAATAAATAAATATGTTAACATTTTCTACAGCATCTGTCACAGTTGTGCCAGTGATGCAGCATAGGTTCTCACCCTACTATCCCATAAGTACTCCACCTGGCTCCAGGCCTACATCTGCACTGGGTGTAATAGGGGAGCAGCCTGGTAATGTCATCAGTAGCCTGTGATGGTCACTCAGCAAAGGCGATTGTTACTGTTCCCTGCAGTGGTACTGCCAGTGGTTTACGATTTGTTACCTGACAGGATGTGGTATTGGATTGTTGGACTGACAGCTGGAGACCTACACTGACCAGCTGGAGAGAATCCTTGTGCAACTTCAAGAGTTGCATCACTACCTGGCTTTGCCTTCATGAACATCTCAGGCAGGGCCCACTAGGGAGGCTGGTCGAGCTAATGACCGAGCAGGATACCCACCATATCATGCATCATGGTGTTCCCCCTTCCTTGTGTGTCATCTCCTTCCCTCCCTCCCTACCTTGTTTGCTTTCCAGTCCTCCCCATCACCAATGTCCTCTCTTGGTCTGCATGCTTGTAATTCCATTGGCACCCCTTTGAGTCAGCACCTCCACATTAGAGTTTGTTGGAGTTTTAAGTGTGTTGGTGTGTCCCAGCTTTCACCCCTCTACCCTCTTTGCATTCTATGCCTTCATCTCAAATTCTTCCCCATCAACTCTTCTCTAAAAAAAAGAAAGAAAATGGGTGCCTATCCCTCAAAAAAGTATTCCCTTCCTCCTGTGCCAACTCCCAGCCTTGCCTCCCCTGTGCCCTTATGTATGTTCTTCTGCAAGCTCTACCTGAATGCCTACTGTGTTGTATGCCTATTTTCTCTCCACTTATAGTAATATAAGTAAATATAAGCATTTCTGAAGCCCATTTACTGTGGCTCCCAGCCGTTCTCATATCATCTCTATGTAGTGCTTGTGCATGTGCTTAGGCATGTAAATGCTACTTGATCACTACACATCTTTGGAGCATTGCTGGCCACAGCTGAGGAAAACTATTGCTCAATGCAGAGCTTGCCATTTCTGTAAAGTGTTTTTTATAATCAATAGCAGCTTATGCTGCAAGATTTCTGTTAGTTAACTGATAATTATCAAGCACCCTGGAATGTCCATGGTAGTCTCAGCATGATTGTGGTAGGCGTGTTTTAGAATCCCATGTGTAATTACTTTAACTAGTGCAGCACAGATAATGCTCAAAATGTTGTTACAAATGACAGGATTAATATTTTAAAACATCCATAAAAGCATGATAGTTGCAAATACTCATACTAACAAGGTTGCAAATATACTGTGAATCAGAAAACAATAAATTTGACATGCATAACGTATAAAGATGCAGAACTTGCCAAATTATTATTTCAATGCAAGTTATACAAAGTTAAGGACTCATGCAGGAAATTAGAATTCTACTGATATTAACCAAAATAAAATACAATGCAAATAATTCAAAGCTGCATATCAGGAGATAAGCCAGAAGGAAAGGTTCATCTGAAGAAGACATAAAATTAGAGAGCTTGCCTAAGTTTGCAAGATAAGAAGGGTAATTTGAATAACTGAGACATTAACAAAAATAATATCATCTAGCAAAGTAAGAAATAAGTTGTATAACAAATTAATGTAACTCTGAAACAACAGAACACATCATTATATAAATATCTGAGGGAATGTTATATCCCCATAATACTGAACATCCTTTAAAGGAAAAGAATGCAAATTGGCTGCTAAGACAAATCACATTGCTAAAATGTACACATCAGCAGAGAAGATTACAACACAAGTGATGCCTGGCTCTAGATTTAAGGTCTACTCTTGGTTGCTGCCAACCTGTTTCAGCAGTAATCCTCTAATGTAGTGTAGCTTGAAGATAGCTTGTATTTGTGTATGCATATTATCCTATCAGAAGGGGGCATTGTAGGGCTACTCATATAAGTGAATGAGCACATCATACAACAAGGGGTGTGGTGTTAATGCAGCAGTGAAAAACCTCTGATGGTTGCCTAACTTATGGCCTCTCTCGGTTGACTCTTATCCTAGTGAAGGGACATGAATGAGCACACTGAAAGCAACAGGGAAAGAGGATCAGCAAACAAAGAGAGGGAACCAGATAAAAAAAAACAATATAAAACAATATAAATGATGAAATATAACAAGGTACAATGGTGTAACAGACAGTTTAACATACAGACTGTTCTTTCATTAGAGGATATGCTAGAAAACATTACAGACTGCATAATAATTCCAGAAACTTTCTTTTTTACATCGTGCGACAAGTGGTTCTTATCAGCTGTCATATTCCAGGTTACTACGGTTGTTCTTTCACATGGCAATCTGATTAGTCACCTGTCTACTACATGCCAAGACTGAGGATGTCAGTGAATGAACAAGGCAACGTCTAAATTTCACATTCATGGTGGCTTGATTTGGTATGTTAGGGAATATAGTTTGTTCTGGCAGCAGGTAATGACTGTTTGGCCCACCTAGCCAGCATATTTCCTATACATTTGATAAACTGTAGATACTGTTTAACAACAGCTTATCTTCCCATAAGAACTCTTTCACGTTTGCCATATGCAACCTTTTGTGATGAAAGGAAATACTGCCGCCATAGCTGTCTGGAATTTTGCAAATAATTATGTGTCATTTGTGAATATCAACCTGATTTATATAAGATGCTTGTGTTACAACTGTATTAGAACTGTATGTCTTGTGTATATCAAACTTGTTTGTACAGACATGTGTGTTGAAAATGGTATTTCCAAAAGGTTTGTGTTTAAAATGAATCCACAGTGTGCCCTACTGGAAGAGAACAGAAATGTACATACACTATTGTAACTGTTTAAATGTATATATTTTAACAATGAAAACTGGAATACATGAAGTTAACTTAAAAAAAAATAGCTGAAATTCAATTACTTTATGGCAGCTACAGACAAAACGTCTGTGCTGAGAAGCTTTCTGTATTGTCTTTGGAGTGAACTAATTACTACAATTGTTTTATGACTTCCAGCATCTGCCATATATCTGAAATCTTTCTATTTTCACAGGTAGATGCTAAGTACTGCTAGCTTCCAGCAGTGGGGGTTTCACCTGGGATAGCATCAGATGACAAGAAATGATGTCATTCTGCAGGATATCCCAGCAGTAATATTTGAGATATTAATTTGAGAGGTCTCTTAGTGAGACACAGCATTCTGTATTCTTTCTTTGACCTGACAACAACTAGATCCATTCATTACATCTGCTTTGCTCTGAAGTAAGTTTCTAGGGAATAGTATAATTCTCTTAGATACAGTCAGGAATATAGTAAAACTTAATTTACAAAATTTTCATTATTTATTGGAGAATGTTTTGCAATGTTGTTTTAAATATTTCCTGTGGTTTTGAACTCTGATGTCACTGTGAATATATACTTAGTATTGACTTGTTCTTTTATTATTTATTATTAAATATATTCAAACATTTCATTGTGGCTGATCTTTGTGAGACATATTTAAGTTTTGGGAGTACTTGCATATTTATTCGGTGACACTGTATGGAGCCACTCCTAATAGCCTTTCTCTTGGTCAAACTACCATTTGTATTAATACTAATATTACACACTAAGATTGGACACCCTTTGTTAAGGGCCTTAAAGTAGCTGATAAGAGTTGGCTGGTGGCAGTGATTACTATCATATAGTCTGAGCAAAAGGGAGCATAGCTAGTAAACCAGTGCCAGCCTTTCCCAGGTGTGTGTGTGTGTGTGTGTGTGTGTGTGTGTGTGTGTGTGTGTGTGTGTGTGTGTGTGTGTGTGTGTGTAAATCAAACCTCAAAGAGTGTGTGTGTCAGCTACTTGGGTAGGGACATGAAGCACTGGTTAGACAAAGAGGGTGCTGGAGGTCTTGGTTTGGCCACTCAGCTGAGATTTCAACTCTATAGCTGTGCCAGTGGGGAGTCTTATTGGAGATCTGGAGAAAGAGAGAGAAACCAGCCCCAGACTGACTATGGTCTCTCTGTCTGCTATTAAGGGAAATTGCACTTGATACAGAAAGCTGCATTTGGAAATACTGTGTGTGTGTACCTATCATCCAACCAGTGAATGTTTTCCACTATTGCCAGTGGTGAGGAGTGAGGCTCCTTGATTACTGGTCCAGTGGTGGGTCGTAACACCTTTAATTTGGTTAATATGTTTAACTGTACTGCTTCTTTAAGTATACTGGTTCAAACGTCCATTTCCATTTCTGTGAAACTATATTTTATTAATTGACATTTATTATTTATTGACATTTGTTTACTGTGAAAGCCTGACTGGACAATAACCCATTTACAGTGGATGCCCGGGGAGAAACGCTTCAACATATTACATGAAAGCAAAATAGTAGAATATAGCAAATATAAACATTTCATATGTATTGTCATTTTTACAAGTACAATATAATATAACAGAGTTGTAAAGGCTGTTGTTTTTACAAGTGTATCATAATATATTATAATATAGAGTAACTAAAGAAATGGTAACAGTGTCTAATGAGAGAACTAAACTTAACTAGTTTAAATTAGAAGAGGTGAAGAGAGAGATAAAGAGACTGAATCAAATGTGATAATAAGCAGAGAAAATACATAAATTCAAATGAAATAGAGACAATATTTAGTTGTAAAAAGGATTATTAATAAGTTGACAGAATGTCAGGGATGAGGGAGAGGGTGAAGACTGCTTAGTAAAGAAAGGAATATACATATAAATGAGTAGAGAAAGTGTGTGTATAAAGTTAATAGAAAAATATATTTGCAAATTGCAAATTAAAATTTGAAGGATATGTACTTTGGTACAATAGCAAGTAAGATATCTCCATAGTTGAACATGAGATGGTAGCAAGTTAGGGGGAGAGGGAGAGTAGGCCAGAAACATGAAAAATGATTATAGCAGGAGGAAGTGAAGGGAGAGGATTGCTGTAAGAGAGGGTGTGAGAGATAAAACTGTGGTTAAAAGATGGAGGTAGGGTGAAGGTGAAAAACTGATGATAGGATGAGACTAAACTGTTATGGAGCATGAACATTTTTTTCTGTGTTTTTACTGAACCATCCACCTTGGGTGTTCAAATCTTGCCCTCTTGTTTTTTTTTTTTATACATCCCTTTTTTAAAAAATAGTATCCACTTGGAGTACATAGATAACCTGTTGCTACTTAAAGGCATAGATCATGTTACTCTCTGCCATTTTACTTCAACATTAACAAGTACTTATAGTCTCACATTCTCTCTCCCTCTATCTATATGGTTTCAGGTTCAGACCACATGTACCATTTTTGTTGTCCGCCTCTGAAATGACTCCAGAACTGGTCTCTAGAGAGAAAAGTACTCAGAACTGAACTGTCAGACTCAAGAAAAAAAGCACATTGTGTGAGGAAAAAGCAAAATTGGAAAGTAATGAAAACCATGTGGTCTATAAGTCAGTTTCTAAGACAATGTAAATATTGTAGTATTTATCAGTTTCAAAAGTTGTTTGTATATTCTATTTTTTTTTTTTGACAATTTTTAAAGAGATTTTTTTAATTGCAGACTAATTTACCAGAAATACTATTGCTAAAGAAATGTATAAGCTGCAAAAGAGAAAGAAGGCAAAAGACAATGATGTTCAAATAAGTTCTGCTAGTTGAAAATCACAAATGATAGAACCATGATTTACAGACTATGTGAAAAGGATGACACTACTTACTAGAAATAAACTTTACAACATTATGTTACTAAGTATATTAATATATACATACATGATAGTAAATATATATGTCCAAATACAAAAATATACACAAACATACCTAATATACACAGTCCAATCAAATTAATTTTACAATTAATGTAGAATAATATATTTTGTTGAACATGTATCCATCAGTAACTGAATGCATAATTATATGGTATTCTATTTCCCAATCTTTCATCTAATCATTTTCTACTATTAACATTAAATAATGCTAAAAATGACTGCAACTTAATGCTTTTTTAATGCATGGGCTGAATGCATTTCAAGACTCCAGTCACTTTGCTTGGAAAACTCCTTGTTGTTAACTCAACACTTTAGTAACAACAAGTGTGCTTGCTCGAAAACTAAAAAAAAAAAAAAAAAGAAAAAAAAACAACATTTTATTTCATTCATATTATATTCATATTCTATTTCAGGGTTGCAGGATAGCTGGAGCCTACACTAGTAAGGGGATCCACAAGCAAGCCATGCTGCCAGACCATTGCAAGATGAACCACACACACACAGCACACACAACACACACACACACACACACACACACACACACACACACACACACACACACACACACACACACACACAGCACACACACACACACACATCACACACACACACACACACACACACACACACACACACACGTGGGTAATTTAGAGGAATTCAATTTCACCAATGTTACTTCATTGGGATGTAGAAGGAGATGGGACCAACCAGTGTAAAAGAACACATAGGCATAGTGATGACATGCAAATTACACACTGAAGGCATTCCAGCCGAGTAATAAACAGGAACACCAAGCAGTGTCAGACAACAATGCTGACTGATGACCGATTGTGGCATCCATCACAAGCTTTTTGTAAAACAGAATTCAAAGATAGTTTATTACAGATTCATTCATCTATGAGAGCTGCAGAAATATTTAAGACCTTTTCTGTTCCTGTATATTGAAAGAGAAGTATTTTAGCATACCATAAAATTGTTTTATCTAATATACACTCAGATTCTCGCATGAATACCTGGAATTCTGACTACTTCCATAAAAGTAAAGCTATGAAAATTTGCTGCAATATAATAAGAAACATTCCATTTTCGGACTAATATACCACTGAACAGTTAATATTACACATTTTAATGATTCATTTTGTTCGGTCTATGTTTTATAAGGAAAACAGATTCACCTGGAGGGAAATAAGTGTTTGTGACAGAAATAAAACCTTGCACTCTGCCATTCTTTTTCTGTTTCTTTTTGAATTAACTTATTTGCTTGTGGCTCTCTGCTCATTTTCCTTTAGGTCCAAAATCACATTATTTCATCAGTTACAATTCTGACAGAAAAAAAATGCTATCTAAGAAATAAGCCCAGCCATTACGCATGCTATAATGGACTTTGGACACTCCCGCAGTTTGCACATATTGTGATCAGAGTACTACACTGGTAAACAAATGTCAAATAAAATAAAACCTTAAACATTCCATTCATACTGCATTTGTTGTAGTTAGGAACAGTTGGTATCACTCACATGAAATGTAAACTTCAGTTATTACAGATATTGCGTGTGACACATGTTTTTAAATATATCCTGTGAATAAGATGGAACCCTTCCAGCTTTCCTAGCCAGTATGACTGTTGCTGACTTACCATTTTCACATAGTCACAGGAGATATTCCATTCCTCACTTCACTGACTTTGCAAAACACATGCACGTGACTGCAGTTCTTCGTTCTTTAGATGGGTACATTCCCTCCCAAATGGATCTAGATGTTGAGGTTAATAGGAGGCAGAGGCAGAACTGTAGACACTGATTTTTTTTTTGAGGGGGGGGGATTCAAAGAGCTGCTAAACCTAATGTATAAATGTCCTATCATAATAAAACACTGAAAATGAGACCTGATGTTAACTTACTGATTAGCATAACAGTTTTGCTTCTGTTCCTGGCTATAACAGTGTATGAACATTTCAGTGGATTTTCACAGGTATAGGAAACATAGCCTGTAGTGCTATGTTTCGTGATTATGCCAGAATATAAGGCTTTGTAATCTAATTAGTGAAACAACAGATTATGATAAAAATTGACAGCTGTCAAGAAACACATGAGACTATCCGTGATCCCTTTGGAGAATACTGCAGGGCGGACATGAAACTATAGGTATTCCTTACAAAACTCAAATGATCCCTTTTGGGAATATATGGATGCAGTCATAAGATTGGAACTGATGAGGCTAGAATTTAATTACTATGTCAGATTCTTATTAACAAGAGGACTACATAATGTTAGGATGATGATTATGATGCAATGAAATGTATTTAAAATGGCAAACATTCCCTTGTGCAGTACCATTTATTGATGTGGCACCCAGTAGTGACCTCAAGCTCTTACTTATTTCCCCTGACCATAGTCATGAAAAAGAAAAGGTCTGTAGTTTTACCATAATTATGCACTGACAGTGGGTCATGTTTTTCCTCGCTGAAAGCTTTCAAGATAAATGCAAGTATCATCTGACAAATGCTTATGATAAATATTTATATTCAAAGATTGCAGTGACAATGTAAGAAGCTCTCAAGTAGACATATCCACATATTTTCCTTCAAATGTATTGGAAATGTGCATCGTTAACAATATGCAACACAAGCAAGTGGAATTTCAACTGAATATGAATAAAAAAAATAACGCAAAAAAAGAGCGTTTTGAAGGTACACAGCAGCCTCTAATGGGCAAACATTGAACTGCATGATTATCATGTCCAGACTTGCATACTCACAGAATTTAAATACTTATTGAATGATTTCAATGCATCTGATGATCTTTGCTTACAAGAAATTAAATTAGCTTACTTATCATGTCTGCCATTATCTGTAAATTTCACAATGACTAATATTTAGTCTGAATTCTGTTCACTTCATCTGCCATTGATGTAAACATGAACCTTGGCAGTCAGCTCACCAAAGACTACCCAGCTGTAAAATGTACAGAGCAACCATCACAAATGTTTTCCACTTCAAGTATTTTGAAGACCAAAAGCAAATAAATTCTGACTGCAGTCTTGATCTGCAAAATATAATGTGCAACAATAAAAATCAGGCATTATAATTATTACAAAATAAATACTGGAAAATTTGGAAAATTAAAGACATTATAAAAAGATGTTTGTATGTTTAGAATGGCTTTACAGCGCAATTATCTGAGAGGCAAATTACCTTGTGAATAACTTGTCAGATAGCAGGCAAAATAACTGACATTGTTTTCCATCTGCTGTGAATGCCGATAGAATGAAAGAGAGAAGAAAAACAAGAAACAGTGTCTGTAGTTTGTCTTGTAAAGATCTGTTTATATATTTTTTTATCCAATGACTTGGGCTATACCCTTGAAAGTGAATGGCTAATTTACAAAGATCAGTTATGGAGGAGGCATAGACAGTAATGATTACAAAGGGTGCAAAGTTCACAAATGCATGGGTCAGTTCTAAAGAAGTTCACTGTTAAAAAGATATAACAAAAACAACATTGTTAAACTGTAGATACAATCAAATGCAGTTAAATTAAACAGAGCACCAGAGAAAACATTGTACCAACTATGATACAGTAAAGGAAATGGGTAAACATGATGAGACGAAAGATATGAAGTCTCTGCAAAATGGAACATCATCAAGCAAGAGATGCAAGTTGGCTGGAAATGTATATTTTTAGAAGGGACTTGAATTTGTGGAGTTGAGAATGTTGGTGATCCCTCTGGAACATTTCCCTTCCCAATAACATTAGAGAAGGTAGTAAGGCCAAGAGAAAGGCAACATGTGGTACTGTATAGTGAGTACAGTAGATGTCAATACCAGACACTAAAGAGGAGGAGTGTTATCTTCTCATCAAATTGTTAATCACTGTAGAAAGGAATCAGATGTCAGGGACTATATCAGTGGCCATGAGAAGGCAAGTCAGATGACTTAAAATGAATGACAGATTATGTGACATTTTGGATCAAATCTATAGTGCCTGTAAGAGATAAAATTCAGTATAGTGGCAAATGTGTGGGTAAAGATGTCATGCAAATTAAACAGAGGCATTTCAAACATACTGCACTAAGTCATGGATGCAAGAAGAAAAGTGAAGGTTCTATTAAGTGCCAGTTGTCATGTATGGGGAACATATTAATCAACAGCCATTGCACTTCACCTGACAAAATTGGTCATGTAAAATCCCCAGAAACTTAACAGTGCAAAGGAAATCGTACTATAACTTATAGGGTATCATACAGATGAGGCTTGTTTTTCTTCAATATCTATTGACATACATTAGAATATGGCAAATTTGAGCAAGCATTTGGCAATGCAAAATGCTGGCTCATAATGAAACTGAACATCAGTTATAGTTAAAGTTGGCCACATAAGAATGAATGAAGCAGTTGGCCAATAGAAAATAAGACAGTAATCTGTCATTTTATTTAAAATGTTATGTCATGCAAGGTTTATGGATGCCATGCAAAATGTTTTTTTCAGTCTTGATCCAGTATTTATATTCCTGCATACACGTGGCAGTCATTAATTGTGATACTTCATAAAGTTAAGTGCTGATAACTGCTTCATATTCCACATGTAAACTGTGTTGCTACTCTGTTAACATAGTACTAATAGAGACATTGGTGAGTTCTGGATATTAAAACGAAATACTGCTAACTTCTGCACAAAAACCAACCAGTAAGAACAAAAAGTGCAGATAGGAAATTCCGGTGGAATCGTACCAGTTTCTGGATATTGTTGCAGTTTTTAAAGTACACAATGAGTGAATCAGTTTTGGTTTACAATTGAATTGTTCCACTCTGGAAAGGTTACTTTACTTTTAAGTTTATTTCTACAGTCATCATGAGCTGACCTGAAATCTATTTCATTCATTTGTTAACAAAGAAAAAAGATTAGATATAATTTCTTCATTTTAGGAGCAACTTAGGAACTTTGTCAGGTGAAGTGACTTAATCAGCATCATATAGTAGACAAATGGAGAATGAATGACTCAGATCCCAAGACTATAGGATGAACCTCATTAGCAACTCATAAACTAAATTCTCTGCATTGAGCAATCAAACTTGAATGAAAGACTATTATATGGCTTATGCTTCAAAAGACTTCTATGAATTTTTTTTTTAATCGGGTCCTCATCTGGCCAATCATTTTACCCACTGGCCATTCTAATGACCCATTGTTTACTCTGGGCAACACATCTACAGCTCATTTCTTCCCTGGAGGTGAGTAGACCAGGAAGGATTCCATCACCTCTAAGGAGGATCAGGGTTCTCTATTTAAGGCTATACTTCTTCTGTGCTCCAAGGGGTTGGTTGTTAGTGATCTTTTGTGAGGCACACTAAGACCTCATATGATGGGATCTAGTAATGCTTCTCCATTGTAAACAAACACCCCTTTTGATCCCAAGTCTCAATCAGGTATCATACCACAGATAATATGCCATGAAACATGGTCCTCTCTTCCCCCCAGAGAAGTGAGCACACAATCATTGCATTCTCCTCCTACACTACATCATCTCTAACAGGTACCCAGATTACTTCAGATGCATGGATGGTAGTCAGTGCTTTATCCCTGTATGCCAATGGAGTTGGTTTCGAATGTATAGTTATTTTACGTAAAATAATAAAAATATTTTTTGCTGTATAATGACTATCTGGTAACTAACAGAATACTGATATTGATCTGAAACAATTTCCTATATGTGCTTGTAGGCAGGCAAAGTGAACTATATTAGAAAAAAAAAGCCAGATATAGACTGTGACATCCATCCTCTGGCCCAGTAATCAAGGAGCCTCAGTCCTCACCACTGACACCATGGGGAATGTTCTCTTCATAGCTGTCAACTGTACAGATATTTGCAGAATGTCCAGATTTTTGCCTCATATTTTTAGTCAATTTTCATAAAATTGTGGTTATCTGGCAAATTAGCAGCAAATCATTGAAGACTGAAGTGAGAAAATAATGACAGATATTTGGATTTCAGACTTTATATCCTTCAGAAAATTCATGTTAATGCAAAACCTGTTATTCTATCAACTTTCTAAGTTTGTAAGAGCAATATTTAAAAATTGTCCCTATTTTGGGACTTTGTCCCACTTTTACATATGGCTTTATCCAGATTTCTTGCTCTAAGAGGTTAAGAGGTATGGGTCTGTTAGAACAAAATTAGATACACTCAGTCATTTCAGATGCAGCTGCCTGTACCAAGCACAATTTCCCTTAAGGGCACATAGGGAGCACACTCCAGACCTGGAGCTAGACATCCTCTCCAGACCCCAAATAAGACTCCACTTTTCTCTCTGCAGAAATCAGTACACTGTGTCCCTGTTCCATGTTGCTGACACACACACTCTTCGAGATTTTATTTTCACACACACACACACACACACACACACACACACACACACACACACACACACACACACACACACACACACTCACACCTGGAAAAGGCTGGCACAGATTTACCTGCTATGCTACCTCTGCCTAGACTATAAAGTAGGTTCACTGCCACTAGCCAGCTAATTTAAGGCTCATATCAGGATACCCAATTACTCTCAGTAAAATTAATACTTATACAAATGGTAGTGTTAACCAACTGAAAAGACTTTCAGAAGTGTGATGCCACAGTGCCACCAAGTAAATGCGGTTACTCTCAAGGGTCAAAGTATTTTCTAAAAGACCAGCCCCAATGAAAGGTTTAGATATATTTAATAATAAATAATAAAAAAGCATGAAAACATGGGAATACTGAGTATCTATTTACAATAAACACCACAGTTTCAATTCACAGGAAATATAAAAAATAGCACAGATGGAAAGACTCAGACAAATACAGAAAAATAAAACTTTAGCTAATCTCACTAGATTTTCCTACTGACTGAACAATTACTCTTCTCTTAGTTAAGTTACTTACTAAAGCAAGGCAAGGTGAAGTGGGTGAGTGGTCATGTCAGTTCCAAAACAGAGTGCTGAGTGTCTCTATCACATCTCTCCCTAGTATCTAAACACAATTTCAGGGCTGGCTACAGAATGACATTACATCTGGTCACCTGACTTTGTGGTTCCCACAGTGCCCCCTCACTAGAAACTTGAGGCCAGGTATCGAGCACAGATGTGTCACAATACACACCTAGGACTTTGCTAAAAAATATTCCAGCATCTGGAGACTGTAAAACAATTCTAACCATTTCATCCTTCCTGCAGAGACTAACCAGTCATTCTCTGGCATTTCAGGGCAGCAATTAGTTCACCACTAAGAACCATACGAGTAGGATCCCAGCCCAGACATTGCATCTCTGGCTGCATTCAGGCCTGTGAGATAAAATCGTTATGGTCTAAACAAAGTAATTTACTTTCAGGCTATTTTTCCTAATGTTAGCTGGGCTGAATTTAACCCCTTCCCTTCCAATATCTTCTGTTAATTGCTACAGTACAGTCTGACATACATTTATATTTCTTTTCTGTCCAGCAGGACCCACTGTTGATACATTTTTAACACAAGCATTTGCACTAATCAGTTTGATACTCAAATGACATAATTTTTTTTTACATAACTCCATCTAGTTATGCTGGCATATGTTACATGTGCACTGCCCTACTCTCTCAGGTATAGCTGGCACTACCTCACATCATCCCATAGGCAACATGAAGTTTTCCCTTATTTTTGTATGTTTATTGAAAATATTTTTGGAAGCATTTTGTTACAAGAGGAGGGTCAGGAATCAGGACAGAAATTAGTCATTTTCATTTTGCTTTTGTAGCCCACAAGGACATGTTGCTCATTTGTACAAAAATATTTTTCAAAGAGCATACCTTTGTCTTTTCTTTTTTTAATTAACAATAATGAAAATACTTTCTATGCTGCATTCAACATGGTATTAACATGGATGAATTGCAGAATACAAGAAGTAGGTAACTTTGTATAATTTTCATTACATATACCATAAGAAACCATGTTATCATGGAGAGCTATGAACTGGGACTCTTTCTAGTATCCCCCCATTTCCTTTGTCTGTCTATTAAATAAGACAGGATAGGTATAAATACAGTACATCATTTTTTCTCTCTTTTGGAGTCCAGGGTACCTTTTTATCACAAACCCCACTAGAAGCTAGGAAATATACACAACATCCAATGGACAGGATCAGAGATTCCTGGATTTTGTCAACATAAATGCCCTGGACCAACTAGACTATACACCCAATAGGGGCACTAATATATTTGACCAGAGCCTCACAAACATGGTGAAACTTGGCACTCACCTGAGTGTTACTTCCCTCACTTGTTAGGTCAGATTATAAAGCTGTCGTCCTTGAAATCAAACTAAATCTGACACCACATCCAATTCTAGTACTTTTAGAAAGTATTCCAAACCAAACCACCTATTACTGAGTGACATCCTGGCAAAGTTTCAAGCCCCACCAAACCATGTGAACACCACTGCCTATGTAGAATTGTCCACACCAACCCTATATGATTATGTTAACAATTGCATTGAGGGGGCTGCACCCACACAAAATAAATACAGGACTAACTTGAAGAATAAACCACTCTGGTGGAATCACAACATCAAAACTTTATATAACAAAAGTCAAAATCATCATCAGCAACAGCAGCAGCAACCTCTTTTTTCCCATTTTCTACATGGGGTCGGGGTGTTGTATTAACTGTCACCATCTCTCTCGATTGAATGCCACACTCCTGCCTTCTTCGACACTCATGCCTGAGTGTTGCAGATCTTCTGTTACACAATCCATCTACCTCTTTGCTGGATGCCCTCATTTTCTCTTACCTTTTTCCTGTCTGTCCCAAATCTTCTTCACCAGATTGCCTTCTGCTTTTCTGCACATGTGCCCAAACCACCAAAATCTGTCATCATTGATCTTTTCTGTAATTGTAGCTACTTTGGCTTCTGCTTTTATGTCCTCATTTCTTCATCTGTCTCACCATGTGCATCCTACCACCATTCTCAGGCACTTTATTTCCATCACCCCTAGCTTTCTTATCTTCTCTGCCTTTACTGCCCAGGTTTCTGTACTATGCAGTAGTACTGGTCGCACCATTGTTTTGTACACCTTAGTCTTCAGCTTCTTTAGTTAAACCTGATGCTCTACGCCTGTTGGCTGTAGCCCCTCTGATTCTAGCTTTGACCTCTTCATTCAGACTTCTCTTCTCCTCAACCACCCCTCCTAGATACTTGAAGCTATTAACCTGTTCCACTATCTTCCTTTCTATCTCAATTCTCAGCTTCTTCTGATTTCCCCAATTTGCTGCCATTACTACTGTCTTATCTGTGCTTAGTTTCATTCCATGTGCTATCAGTTTTGCATTCCATTTCCCTATCCTTTGCTGTAGTTCTCGCTCAGAGTATGCAAGTAATGCCACATAATCTGAATACAGCAACTTTGTCCGCTCTGACCTCTTTGCTAAAGTAATCCATCACCAATATCAACAGCAGTGGGCTCAGAGCTAAACTCTGCTGCACACCCACTCCCATTGGGAACCCCTCTATGAGACACACTGTTTGTACTTGAGCCAGTGGGTCCTTGTACATAGCCTGCACTAATTCTACTAGTGTTTCTGGGACTTTGAAGCATGACAGTACTGCCCAAATAAGCTTTCTTGGGACCTTGAAATATACTTTCACCAAGTCCAGGAATGCCCAGTTAGACTCTTTTCTCATCTCTAGCTTCTTCTCAACTATCTGTCTCATTGCAAACATTGGGTCAGTTGTGCTGTATCCTGATCTGAATCCAAACTGCTCATCTCCCATCTTACTTTCTACTACTCTGCATATCTGTTTATCATTCACCCTCTCCAGAACTTTCATGCAGTGTGACAGGCGTTTGATACCTCTGTACTGCCCACAGCTGTGGATGTCCCCTTTTCTTCTTGCACACTGGCACTAGTATGCTTATTCTCCAGTCACCTGGAATACACCTTTCTCTACATACTGCTATGAGTACCTTCAGAAGCAATTTCTCCCCTATCTCACCCAGCATCTTTAATCCGTAGCCAAAACTAGGAAGTGCAATACCCAACTAGGCAAAAAAAAAAAACCCCTCATCTAACTAAGCAATTCAGGAGTCTTATCAAATCCACCAAAGCCAAACTGAAGGTAAAGGCAGGCTTTTAAACAAAGGACAACCATAAAGTCTTTTTTAAATATGTAAGCATCCTCAAAGGTAACATTCAACAATGTGCTGAACTAATTGTAAATGGAATCACTTATATGGAGTTGTAGGATAGAGAAAACTTACTACCTGACAAATTTAGCTCCAATTTTACCTCGCTAGCCCACATCCCATCTCCAAAGAAATCCCCTCAACCATAGCTCCACCCAGTTATGACTAGCAAACAGGTCCTCAATGCACTCTCCAAACCATAAAATATTGCATCTATAGCCCTGATAATATCCTAAGTTTCCCCCTGAATAATATGAAACATGACCTATCTGGCCCTTTAGGATCATTGTTCAACCTTAGCTTCCATACTAGCTTCATACTTAATGTATGATGGAATGCAAGGGTTTTCCCTCTGCACAAAGGCAGGCCATCTACTGACCTGGTAATTACAGATCTATACATCTGACTAGTTTCATGTATAAGGCTATGGAAAGAATTATCATTTATATTATAAATAAACACATATGAAATATTCAGACACTGGATCCAACAGTTTGTATTCGTCAAGGGCTGCTCAACCTGGTGGTCTTCTTCGAGAAAGTCACCAAAGCTATGGATAAGGGTATTGTTGACAAACTGTCAAAATTAGGAGTAAGCCCCTTACTCACTGGATAGACAACTGGCTTGCAGTTAGGACACAGGAACTCAGAATAGGGGTTCCTCAAAAGACCAGTCACCAGTTGAGTCCCTCAGGACTTGATGCTGGGCTGCTCCTTTTTGGCATCTGCGTTTTGGAAGTCAAAGCTAATATTAAAGGCTTCTGATTGACCATTTGCTGATGATTGCAAGCTTGGCATAATTATAGAGTCCCCCAAAGACAATGATATCCTCCAAGAGATTTTGTCACAAGATAATTAATAAGTGCTGCCAGAGCCACGGTATAACATTGAATGCCAAAGAAAAGCAAAATAGTATAATTTGGATAGTCAGCCTCCCCTTGAAATTACCACATAGATAATACACCCCTAAGATTAGACCAAGTGGTTAGGAACTTGGGAACATGAAGACAGTGACCTGGCCTTTGATCATCATGTGTCTACTTTTGTAAGGAAATCCCTCTGTATTGTGCAACTCATTAGCATGGGTATGGCATCCAGGTCCAAGGGTGTCATTATCTCACTGTACTCAGTCCTCATTAGACCAGTTATAGAGTGCAATGCTTGCATTGGTATGTATATTAACAGGCATATGCAACAAATGGAATGCCTGCAGAGGTTACTTGCAAAAAGAATACAAGGCATAAGCCACATGGAATATGCAGATCACCTCAAAGCCTTATCTTTGCACTCAGTCTCCTACAGACTACTGAAAGGTGATCCATGCCTGTTATCATCTGACCCATTACTGAAAGGATTGCTGCATATCAACAAGTCTGTCAATAGAAATACCTGGTCCAAGGACTTAAACCTAATTTATAATATAAACAGAACATGTTGGAGGGACAAATATGTGTCTCAAAGACTACCCCTGTTTTTGGAACAGGCTTCCCACCCATGTCAAGCAGAGTTTGCCCTTCAACCTATTTAAACATATGAATGGGGAATGGAAAATTTAACCCTGGACTTACATCCATTCACTTATTGGACATAGGCAGCTTGCAAGTGCTCTACCAGCTAAACATAGCTATATGTCTCTGGGTAATTTATCCTGTCAATTATATACGAGAATACATAGCTAGGCTTAAAAAGGCCTCTTGGGACCATTAGTCTGGTAATCACCTATGAACCTGTGATCTAAGAGAGTACTGCTATTGATGCAAAACAATTTCCTATATATGCTTGCAGGAAGGCAGAGCTAACTATATCAGTAAAAGCAAAATTATTGATTTACTTTTTAAGTATTTCAATGTAGGAGGAGGGCAGGAGAGAAATCAGTCTTTTTAATTTTGTTTTTTGTAACTCACAAGGAAGTATTGTGTCTTTGTGCAAAAACAGGTTTTCAAGGAACATAATTTTGTCTTTTCTTTTTTAATTAACAATAATGAAAATACTTCCCATGCTGCATTCAATATGATATTGACATGGATGAAGTGCATAATACAGTAAGTAGGTACATTGGGATAACTTTCTTTTACCTACCAATAAAAAGCCATGTTATCATATGGACCCAGGAATGGGGACTGTTGCTATGCCACCATTTACTTTGTCTGTCTTTTAAATAAAGCAGGATAGGCATATATTTTTTTCTCATGGAGTCAAGGGTGCCTTTTTATCACATTTTTATTTTATTTTATTTATTTTACATTTGTTAACTGGGTTAGTCCAGCTGAGTATTTAGCTAGTTTTCAGTGGAGACCCGAGGAGAAAAGCTCCGCAGTGAGTATTTATATTTTACTTACATACAGTAAAGACATTTTCATTAGCAGCTAAACAAATAGTTAGAGAGATAACATTTACATTATATCATACAGAAAAACAGTTGGGTAAAATGTCAGGAATCATACCGCAAAAAAAAACATTTACAATAACTCATACAGAAAGCAGTTTTGCACAATGAGAGGAACCATACTGCAAAAACTTGGGTACAATGTGATGAAAGGAATACAGTGTTCTTAATTCCTAAGTGGTTATATACAGTTTAGGTACAGGAGGAGCAGTAAGGGGATGAAGTGGTTAAGCATAGAGACAGAGAGGTAGATGATTATTAAGTTAGACAATGGAGGAGAATGGAGGGAGGAGGAACAGACGCTAAGGTTGGGTAGTTTTAGGGGGGGTGACTACAGTGGCAGGACCATTTATTTGAGAGGTATCTCCGAGTGGCTAGTTTGAACTGCTTGGTTTGGTCAAGTGTCCTGATTCCTAGGGGTAGTTGGTTCCAAGTTACAGCTGGGTTATATTTATAGAGTAAACACCCAGTTTTGGTTTTGGGTTTATATATCTGTAGAAAGTCCTGGACTGAGCTGCGTAGTGTCGTGGTGGGGGAATATTTAGATATAATAGATAGAAGACTAGGGCAGAAAGATGGTAGATAGAGGATGGAATGGATAATTTGCAGTTGATGTAGTAGCAGCAAATGAGGGAATTCAAGCCAGTCCAATAGTTTAAGGGATAGGCAATGGTGTGACTTGTAGGTTTGGTTTGCAGCAAATCTAGCAACCTTATTATAGGTAGTTTCAAGTTTAGTTATCAGTGTGGTATTAAGATTTGTGAATATTTGACAGCTATAGAGAAGGGTGGGAAGAAGAAATGTGTGGGCGAGAGTTATTCTGGCTGTATTGGTTAGATGTCTTTTGTTACGGTAAAGGAGTCCATGTTTCTGGTGAGTCTTTTTGATAAAGGTAGTGACTTAGAGATCAAATTTAAGCTGATTGCTTATTATGACTCCTAGCAGTTTAGTGCTAGGTTCAGCAGTAATGATAGTGCTATTGCTTGATAGGATGGAAAATGTAGTTTTGAGATGGATGAGGTTTTTTGGGAGGAAGAGTAGGAGCTTAGTTTTCTTAGGGTTGAGAATTAATTTGTTATCACAAAGCCATGTCTCTATGGTGTTGAATGATGCCTGGGTAGTAGAGTGGAGGTCAGATGGATTGTCAGCAATGGTGATGACTGTTGAGTCATCTGCATATTGAACAAGTGTAGAGTTGGGACAAGAAGTGTAAAGTAGGTTGGTGAAAATATTAAAGAGGAGTGGCCCAAGTATGTATCCTTGGGGGGCACCCATTAGGACGATTTGGGGGAGGGATAGAGCAGAGTGTCATTTAATAGCTTGCTGGTGGTTTGAGAGATAGCTAGAAAACCAGGATATGGTGGGTGGAGAGAAACTTAAATGAGTTTGTCTAGGAGGAAGGAATGGGAGACAGTGTCAAAGGCTTTGGACAGGTCAAGGAATGGACATGAAACTAGTTTATTGTTGTCACGGGCCAGTGATACAGTATTGATGAAGGATATTAGTGCAGTTGTAGTACTATGTTTAGGGAAAAACCGTGTTGTGTGTGTGTGTGTTATAAGGTTCTGCTGGAGAAGGTACTGCATTATCTGCTTGTGGATGCATTTCTCAAGAATCTTGGAGAGGGGAGACAGTATAGCAATTGGTCTGAAGTTAGATATATCAGACGAATTACCTCCTTTATGTATAGGTGTTAGAAAAATATATAATAGTAATATGCATGCTTAGTGCATTCGAGGTTTAAAAGGGTTAATACACTTATTCTGTTCACACTGCATGAATCTGCACAGCTATTAGAAACTTAACAAGAGACATTTCATTTCTACTAATGTCATAAAACCTAACAAAGAGATATTCATTTCTGCTTATGCCATGAGAAAGTATGCAGCTTCTAGAAGCTTTGATAAAGAAAACAATAGATGCTTGAAAGTATAAACCATAGTCAGCATTACTTGTACTAAAGCTAGAAATGTACCTTGAATCCAGACAAAATGTAACACATGTATTAGAGCAGTACAATTGAAGAATTGAAAAGTTAAAATGGGCTAAAATAAGGCCAAGGCCAGGTTGTTTTTCTCAAAATGTTTTCCAAGCTAATAAATAATCTAACCTAGTCAGCAATAAGTCTAGTAACATTTTCTGTAGAACATACAGAAAGCTGTGTCTAACTACGTCAGCAATAGAATAGTAACATTTTCTGTGTGACAGGAAGAGAACTGTATAAGAATAACATACTAATCACTAATAATTCAGACAAACCTTGTGCCTACATGCTTTGTCTCCTTGCTGCAAGTAATAAAGGGTGCCTTGCTTGAACCTAACGTGTATTGGTCTTTGAAGTTTTTTCCTTTGACAGATTGGTCCTTCAGACCGGAACCCTCTCTTCACCTCAGTTCAGACGGCCAGGTGGTTGAAACCGTATGGGGAAGAAACCAAATTGGTTCTTTTTATATGGAAAGTCCTCCGACTGAATTGTCGTTCAAAAGAGGCCAGCCACTTTCTGATCTGTGACTGAAGGACGGGTCTCCGCGAATTGGTGATCAATCACGTGGGCTCAGGTAAGGTGAATCTACTTTTTTTCTGTTTTCTGTTTTAGATCAGGGACTAGATGTGTATTGTTTTTGTCAGACTGTATTTTTCTTACAAGTCAGGGACAAAAAAGATTACTGTCTTGTCATAGATCAGGAGAAACAGAATAAGTAGGCAGTCATTCTGAAGAGACTATAACAAAATCCGTGGTACCACATTAAAAATTAAGAGAAATTACATAACGATCAAAGGGTAGAATAAAATGGGTAATAATTGCACAAAAGACCCCAAAATCCGCCTTTAACAGAAGACGCAAAATATATGCAGTCGCAGCATGCCGACAGTGTTAGCTATTATTCAAAATGGGTTAATAAATACGAATTTGATGGAAAATTAGAAAAATCCTCACTTATCAAACTTATCAAACAGCTCAAAACCGATTCCAAAGGTCGGGTAAAAAAGCAACGTTGATTAGGAATTCCTCAGGCACACAGGTGGCTTGAGGAAGTAAACCGTAGGAAACAAAAGAACAAAAATTCAAAAGCAATGTTTTTAGATAAGGAGGACAATAACTTAGTAATAGCATCAGCACCTCTGCCTCCCTTACCAGAATATGAAGCAAGTGAACAGGTTAGTCCACCCCCATGATATCCTGTAGTCACTGAAGATAGAGATATTATGAAACTAAAACTGACTAAAATTAGAAATCCCATCAGGACCAGGTCCCAAACAAAGGTAGGTAACTCAGATGAAGGCATTGAGTTATGGCAAATGGTTTAGAATTCATGATCTATAAGTGAAGAAGAAGAAATATGCCCACTTATAGAAGTACCCAATCCTGAGGCAGGTCAAGACAATCAGGACCCAACTATCTTAGTGTATAGACCTTGGACTCCGGAAGATATCTGGAAAGCCACTGAGGGAATTCCCCATCCAAAGGTTAATTTTAGAAAATTCTCAGAAGATTTACAAGGAATGAGGTTGAGTTATAACTTAAACGGAGAAGAGATAGAAAAAGTAGTTAGACAGATTGTAGGACCAGATTGGTACATGATTAGTGGGAACTGGAATCCCCGTGATGCTGCACAAAGACCCCTCCCACATAGCAGCACAGAATTAGACACCGGAGTAAAAGGTCTTACAGACCACATCTCTGAAAAATGGAAACCTAGGGCAGACTGGACTTGCATTAATAAATGCATCCAACAAGAAGGTGAAACAATTGACCGGTACTATGCCAGATTATTAGAGTGTTTTAATAACCACTGTGGAATGCAGGTTCCTGAAGATCAAACACAAGATTCCCCATATGAACAGCAATTAAAGAATGCATTCTTAAAAGGCAGTATTGCACCTATAAGCAGTTTTATTACAAAACATATGGTAGACCATCGTACAAGCAGGTTACAATCATTACTTGAATATGCTAGGCATGCCGAAAGGCATTTTAATAGCAAAAAGAAAAAGAAAGCTCAAGTATTTTCTGTAGATGGAGCAGAAGTTTACGTAGTACAGTCCAGGAAAAAGGGCAAGAGAAATGCGCAGGGAAACAAACAATCTGATCAAAGATCAGAGGACTTTGAAGGGTGGAAGAAAAGGGGAGAGTATTTTAAATGTGGTAAAAAGGGACATTTGGCAAGGGATCGCAAGAAAAACAAGAAGGCAACAACGGAAGACAAGGAGAGTGAGGACTGACTATATGATAGTCAGGAATCACTGGAAGGGGCTAGTGAAGAAAGGACAAATGAGAATGTGATAGAGGGAGTAGAGGAAGTGTAGGAAGTTAGTGACAATAAAGAAAATGAAATATTAGACCTAGCTTTATTGAGCTTGGAGCTCTATTTAGCAGACTGAAACCAGAAGTTACACTCTTGGTAGAAGGGAGGGAAGTCAAATTCTTATGTGACTCAGGGGCATCACGAACCCTGATACATCCCTCCAAACTGCCAGAAAACAGAGTTACCTGATTACATACTGGTCAAAGCAGCTAATGGACAGCTGTATCGGGAGCCTCTCTTCCATAACATTGCAATAACTGATCCAGTTTCAGGATTGACACAGAAAAGCAAAATTGTTGTTTCTGCAAAATGCCCAGTAAACCTCTTGGGCAGAGACCTCATGCAGCTATTTGATATAGCAGTAGTCCCGACCATGCAGGATATGGAAGCACAGCGACAAATTGATACCTTTGCAGTGCAATCAGAGGGTGAAATGTTTTATTGGTACAGCCAGGACTTGGTTACAACTGGTCCAGGGACTGTGACCAAAGAGTTAATGAATATAGCCATCAGCAAGTTCCCCACCCTTGACATCGATAAGCAACACCTGCTGCACTGTACCCTGTATTATTGTAACACACCAGGACCTGATAAAGAATATGAGCAAGAATTATTTAAGAATCATGCAAACAGATTGTTATTGCGTAACCTGTACTGGGACACAGAAGGGAACAGTGTAGCCAGCTGTGCATTGCCCCAGGAGTTCTTTGCACTTTATAAATCTAATCGATTACCACATGTTAGCTTAACCAAAAACAGAAATATAGAATGGGCAGACCTAGGAGAAAAAGTCACGAGATGGGAGAAACAGACAGAACTAGAACTGTTAGAACAGGGAATACAAATACATAAGTTGAATTGGATAACTCAGACCAACCCAGCTGCGCACTTGCAGTCTAGTGAGGACAGCTGATTGGCACTCCTGTTAAAGGAGGAAGAGAATGCCTTACGAAATATACCATAGACTCTCTGGTCAACAGGAAAATCAGATGTAGGACTCATTCATACAGCAGGACCAGTTACTATCACGCCAAAGTCGGCATTTAGACCACAAAAAAGACAGTATCCCCTTAAGAAATTATGCAGAGGCAGGGATAAAGCCTATTATAGCAGCCTTACTTAAAGGAGGGATACTAGTAGAGTCTCCCGATTCACCATGTAACACACCCTTATTTCCAGTTAAAAAGGCCAATGGAAAATGGTGTATGGTCCAAGATTTACAAGCCGTAAATGATGCAGTAATACCAAGAGCACCTACGGTGCCAGACCCACACACCCTGTTGAATGATCTGAAACCTCAACAGAAGTATTTTTCTGTGGTAGACATCAGCAATGTGTTCTTTTCGATACCGATATATCCTGATAGCCAGTATTGGTTTGCATTCACATTTCAGGGGAAAAGGTATACATATACGCGACTACCACAGGGATATTGTGAAAGTCCAACAATATTCTCACAAGAAATGGCAAGCAACTTGGCGGGATTCACCCCACCAAGAGGCAGTCAGATTTTACTTTATGTTGATGACATCTTGCTGGCAGCCCCCACCCAACAGGATTGTAGAGAATATACCATAGCACTTCTACGACTTTTAACCGCTGAAGGACATAAGGTAAATAAAAGTAAACTGCAGCTTTGGAAAAAACAGGTCAAATACCTAGGATATGTAATATCCAAGGAAGGTAGAACATTAGATGAGGACAGAAAAATAGCAATTTTGCAAGCACCAAAACCCACTACCAAGAAGGAAATGATGTCCTTCCTCTGTACAACTAATTTTTGCCGGAGCTGGATTCCAAACTATGCCTTGGAATCTGCACCTCTGACTGACCTTATATATAAAAAGCCTATGGCAGCACAGGATTTGTTACAATGGACACCAGAGGCAGAATCTGCCTTTTGTAAACTAAAGCAGTTAATAGCATCCTCATTAGTTCTGGGATTGCCAAACTACCATAAACGTTTTTTCCAAACTGTAGATTGTAAGCAGGGTTACATGACATCAGTATTAACACAACAGCATGGGGATAAGCAACGCCCCATTGCTTACTATTCATCACAACTAGACCCAGTGGCACGATCCTTACCCCACTGTATACAAGCAGTAGTTGCAGCTGCAATGGCAATACTGGCTTCAGCCTCAGTAGTCTTGTTCCACCCTCTCACTTTGAGAGTACCTCATGCAGTCACGATTATTTTACTACAAGAAAAGGTGGCATATCTTTCCCCTGCTAGGCATCTCTCCTGTATGACTATATTGTTGAGCCAACCTCATATGACAATTGAGTGATGAATGGCTTTAAACCCTTCTACTCTGCTCCTGACCCCTGCAGATGGCTCACCACACTGCTGCCTGCAGGTAATTGAGCAAAAGACACTACCTAGAAAAGATCTCACGGATGTCCCCTTGGATGATGCCGAGGTGACATACTACGTGGATGGTTCATGCAAAAGGGGTCCTGCAGGACAGAACCTAGTAGGATATGCAGTAGTTTCTGACACTGAGATTATAGAAGCAAAACCTTTACCACACAACTTATCTGCACAGGCAGCAGAATTGATTGCCCTGACACGGGCATGCACCTTAGCAAAGGGTAAGTGTATAAACATTTTTACTAATAGCCAGTACGCTTTTTCTACTGTACATGTTTTTGTGCAACAGTGGAAAAACCAGGGAATGATAACATCTACTGGCAAACCTATAAATCATGCACAGTTTATTTTAGATCTTTTAGAATCTATTCAGTTACCTCAGAAAGTAGCCATTTGTAAATGCACAGCTCACACCAAGCAACAAGATAGAATTTCAAGAGGTAATGCGAGAGCTGATATAGCTGCAAAACAAGCAGCCACAGAAGTATTTCTTTTAAATGAGGAATTACAACCCTCTGAGATTTTAGATTTAGATGTGTTAAAAACAATGCAGATACTCACTACGCAAGCTGAAAAACAACTTTGGATAAAACAAGGAGCAATCCTCGGAAAGGGGCTGTACATCTCTAGAGAAGGAAAAGCGATACTACCCTCTAATTTGTATCAATATGCAGCTTTGTTGAGCCATGGGCAGTGCCATGTCTCAACAGGGGGATGGTACAGCTGGTGAGCCAGGTGTTCACAAAGTATGGATTTACAAACTACTCTAAAAAATTTTGTTTGATGTATCAGATTTGTAACAAACATCACGCACAGGGGGGCGATAAAGCCCAAGCAAGGGAGTTTCCCTACACCAACATATCCGTTTCACACTATCTGTATGGCTTTCATAGAATTGAACAAATGTGACAATAAGAAGTATTGTCTTGTCATTGTAGATATGTTTTCCAGATGGGTGGAAGCCTTTCCAACCAAAAATCCAGATGCAGCTATGGTGGCAAAAGTACTTGTCAAGGAAATCATTCCTAGGTTTGGTATTCTGGAAAGGATCTACAGTGACAATGGTACACACTTTGTAAATCAAACCATACAGCAGTTGAGTAAGCATTTTGGTATTTCTTTAAAAAATCATTGTGCATACCATCCACCATCTGCAGGGCTAGTTGAAAGGCATAATGGTATACTAAAAAACAAATTAAGAAAATTAATAGCTGAGACAGGACAAAACTGGTTATACTGTTTGCCCCTGGCACTGTTGAGCATGAGAACTGTCCCTACAGCAAAAGGATTGACCCCTTTTGAAAAATTATTTGGAAGGGCTTATTATACACCCCAGTGGAAACTGCTCATGTCATCAGACCAGGAAGCTGATTTCACACTAGCTGAATATATGAAAAAGTTGTTGAGTTCTAAACATCTGTTGCAGTCAAATTCTGGTTCAGACAGAAAACAAACCGAGACATCAGAAGTGGCAGTGCCGCCCAGAGATTGGGTGTGGATCAAAACCATCAAGAGGAAGAATTGGTCATCAACAAGGTGGGAAGGTCCCTACCAGGTGCTTCTTTCGACACCCACTGCAGTTAAGATAGCAGAACAAGCTTCATGGATACACCTGATGCACTGCAAGCTGGTTAAGAACTTTGAGTTGGACAAAAATCTTACCTCTCCATCCAGGCCCTCAGCACAAAGTCTGGCTACAAAGGGGGGTCAGATCAATAGGACTGATCCTTCTCAACCCCAGTGAAGAAACCATTGGTGCTGAAGGTCCTATTAGGGCAGAGAGTAAGAGCATGTGTCCAAAGAAAAGATGACGGAATCCAGTAAGATCCAAATACACCTACTCGGAAGAGTCAGCAGAACAACCATTTCCACAAAAGTATGCATAACCATCGTGTTGCCTGTACTAGTGACAATAATCTTTTTGTTGTGGCCATTCCTTTTCTCAGCCACACAAATTGAACTGAACAAGCGTGCCGAGTGGCACCCGAACTTTAACACTTACCAGGCAATCAAATATGTGTATGCTGAAACTTTCAGTGTTTCGAATTGCTGGATTTGCACAGCCTTACCAACAGCATATGGGGGGTTACTGTTAACTTCAGTTCCCCTAGGAGCCAACAAGACCTGGGAAAACCTAATTCATGATACATTAGATGTCACATCACAAGATAAAGTAGCATTGCACTTGTCTGTTCGACAGAAGGGAACTGTGTGCTTTTACAAGAATGATATAGTTGCAGCAATTGCAATGTGACTGTTCCTTATAGATGCTACACTAAACCTGATAACACCAGATCTGATTGCAACACAAGCTATGATACATTTTTTGAACTGATGCATAGGACAACTGAAGAAGTAAAACATAATGCTGATCTCTATAAGCAACTGTCTATAATCGACAAAAAAATGTTTCATGCAGAGCCAGGGCATAGTAAAGTTACTACTAAAGTCGAAGATTTTTACTTTGTATGCAGTAGAAAAGCATACAAATGGTTACCTGAGAATTGGTCCGGCAGTTGCTTCTTGGGTTACCTGGTTCCAGCCATACGACTCACAGTAGTTTTACCTCAAGGGAAAATTCAGAATGTTCGAGAAATCAAGAAACCTATCAATCCAGTGGGGCAAATCAATGCATGCTGGAAAAAACATCATGCTGTGGGCGATGGTCTGGCACACATGGACTTGAGTGATACTGTTATATCGTGGGCAGCATATGGAGCAACAAAATCAATCTGGGAACTGAGAAAATTGTCTAAGCTTCTCGAAATAATGAGCAATGCAACCTTTTCTGCCCTAGAACTGGTGACTGATGAACTGACTGCCATGAGAACAGTGGTGCTTCAAAATCGCATGGCTCTTGACTTCACCCTAGCGGCGAGAGGAGGTACGTGTGCTTTAATTCAGGAAGAGTGCTGTTCATATATTCCTGACCACAAACACGAGATAGACAACCATCTTAAGGTAATTCAGCAGGTGTCAGCCATGACCAAACCAGGACCAAATCCATTGACAGACTTTTTCCAGAAATTGTTTGGGGGGTGGGGCAGTATCCTGATGAACATTCTGATTGCCATCTGTGTAGGAATAATCCTACTGGTGGTATGTGTGTGCTGCTGCATCCCCTGCATAAAAAGACTGATTAAAGACTTTATAGACATTTCAGTTTCAGAAACCTTATACCAAGGTGCTGAACTTAAAGAATTGCTGAAAAACTGAAAATGCTTTCATAAGTTTAAACTGAATGATTCTCTTAACTGCAAATCCTGAGTAGGAAGAGGTTAGGGGAAGAAAAAACTGTTTATGCTTATTTTGAAAGTAGAATAAAAGTATTAAAAGGGGGAAATGTTAGAAAAATATATAATAGTAATATGCATGCTTAGTGCATTCAAGGTTTAAAAGGGTTAATACATTTATTCTGTTCACACTGCATGAATCTGCACAGCTATTAGAGACTTAACAAGAGACATTTCATTTCTGCTAATGTCATAAAACCTAACAAAGAGATATTCATTTCTGCTTATGCCATGAGAAAGTATACAACTGCTAGAAGCTTTGACAAAGAAAACAATAGATGCTTAAAAGTATAAACCATAGTCAGCATTACTTGTACTAAAGCTAGAAATGTACCTTGAATCCAGACAAAATGTGACACATGTATTAGAACAGTACAACTGAAGAATTGAAAAGTTAAAATGGGCTAAAATAAGCCCAAGGCCAGGTTGTTTTTCTCAAAATGTTTTGCAAGCTAGCAAATAATCTAACCTAGTCAGCAATAAGTCTAGTAACATTTTCTGTAGAACATACAGAAAGCTGTGTCTAACTACATCAGCAATAGAATAGTAACATTTTCTGTGTGACAGGAAGAGAACTATATAAGAATAACACACTAATCACCAGTAATTCAGACAAACCTTGTGCCTACATGCTTTGTCTCCTTGCTGCAAGTAATAAAGGGTGTCTTGCTTGAACCTAACGTGTATTGGTCTTTGAAGTTTTTTCCTTTGACAATAGGTAATGTATAGAATGTTTTCCATATTGCTGAAACATATGATTCAGAGATAGATCGGTTAAGCAGGATGGACACAGGATAGGCTAAGGGTTCAGCAGCAATCTGTAGGAAGTAAGAAGGTAGGTTATCAGCTTTAATATAGTTAGTTGAGACTGATGTAAGGGAAAAAGAGAAGGATAAGGCAGAGAAGTTGAGAATGTGGGGTTACTAGTATTTTTTCTAGTGGGAAGATAATTAATTATGGTAGTTATTGAGTTAATAAAATGTTTGCTAAATGCAGTGGCAGTTTCTTCAGAAGTTTTATTTGGGCATGGGTTAGGAGGGGAAGGTTTTCCTGGTTGCAGTATATGATTGATTGTGTTCCAGAATTTTTTAGGGTCGGATTTTTAGGGTAGAGGGAGGGTGTGCATAGAAGTTGAGCTTGTCTTTGTTGATAACTTTCTTTATTTGATTCCTAAGTTCTTTATAGGTCTGTAGGAGAGAAGGGGTCTGTGTTTTAATCTATAATTTCCATATCCTGTCACGTTTGTTCATCAGGGCTCTAGTAGCTTTGGTCAGCCAAGGAGCAGTATTAGCTTTGATTCTGATAGTTCGAAGGGGAGCAAGAGAGTTGAGGATGTTTAGAATGGTAGAGTTGAAAGAGTGGATAGCCTCATCTAAGGGGAGTGTAGTAGGATGGGACCAGTCAATTCTGGAGAGTTGGTCAGTGAAAGAGTCTGGACTAAAAGATGAGATTTTGTAGAAAGTGATAAATCTGACAGGTCTGGTGAAATGGGGAGTGTATTTAGTTACTGTGACAGGACAGTGGTTACTTAGGGAATTTGGTAGAGTGTGAGAGTTGTGGTAATTCTGGGGGTGAGACATCAAAATCCAGTCCAGAAGAGACTGTGGCAGGTGTGACTTGCTAATATAGGTAGGGGAAGTGATAAGCTGCTCAAATCCATGTAAGTTGATGCTAGAGGTAGTATGGAGAGTTTGAATGGTAAGCCAATCTATGTTTACATCCCCTAGAATTATGGTTTCATTGTGGATGGTTTGTGAGAGGTGGGATAGGATACTCTTGAGTATGCTAAGATTGTCTCCAGGGGGAATATAAATTGCTAGAACAGTTATGGTAATAAAGTTGTTAAGTTTAATGTTGGTAAGTAGAAGTTCAGTTGTAGAGAAAGTGGGTAGAGGAAGGTTTAGACTGGTTATTGAGAGGTGGTCAGGGTAGAGTATGACTACCCCTCCTTCTCTTTTCTTTTGTATATCAAGTCATAGGATATTATAGCCAGGTGGGGTAATTTCACTATCTTGATTATATGGTTTAGTCCAGGTTTCAGTTAGGGTGACTATGTCAGGGGTATACTTAGCTAACCAGACATGGAAGTCCTGAACTTTATTTACTACACACCTGAGATAGTTAGAGTAGAAAGATACTTGCTTTTTAAGGGAGAGTTGTTAGTAGATGTTTGTACAAGAGGATGTTTATTCAAGATAGGTTGGGAGGGGCCTGGGTTAGGATGGATGTCTCCTCATAGAAGTAGTGGTTTGAAGTAGAGTAATTGTTTAGATAAGGAGACATTTCTTTTCTGCTTAGAGGTGGTTGGGAGAGGGGGAAATAATTTCATTTTAGGAAAGAGATTAGTATAGTTTGGGATAGAAGGCCTGGTTTGCAGGGGAGCTTAAGGTTTAGTATTTGGATGTAGAGTACAATTTGTTGGGTGGAAGTAGGGTGGGGGTATGTGTATGTGATATGAGGTGAGGAGGTAGAAGAGGGAAAGTATAGGTATGAGGAGCAATGCTTGTGGTTTGAAAGGCATTATGTAAAGGTAGAGTATGTATAGACAGTGGGAAGATGTGAGTGATAGGCAGAAGTGTGTGGGAAGGTACTATTTGACAGGAGGTGTGTCAGTAAGGAAGTAGTTGGAAGGTGCAGGAGAGGAGTTGTAAGAGGTGTGGTTAAAGTGGATAGGTATAAAGGAAATGATATGGGGGTGGGTGGGAATGGGGGTGGGAAGTGAGCGAAGTGAGCCAGAGCATAGCGAGGGCGAACGGAGCAGGGCCCTACCGAGTAGGTGCTGAGCTTCTAAAAAATAATATCTGTCAGCCCTATGCCAGAACAGTTTAGGATTTCTGCAAAAAAATTGGTAACTGTCTAATTAATTTGCAGGGAGTTAGCTAGCTAGTATTTTACAGGGGAAAAGGGATAGATAGGGTGTAGATATGAGAGAGGTGCAGGGGTCAGTAGAAGGCCTCAGGTTCCCGTGGTACTGTGCTCATACAAGGTTACATATACCTATATTCCAGGGAGGAATAAGGTAAATGTGTACAGAATGGAGTTCAGTTTAATATTTGCATATTAATAGAGGGGGTGATTTCATACTTTATTTCCAGTGTTCCGGGTTATTCTTTTCAGGAACAGGTAAGGATGATTCCCAGTTTAGGTGAAATGAGACAAAGCCTTGGTAAGAGATTCAAAGTTAGGGTGCAGAAACAGGGGAGAGAGCTAGGGGAAACAAAAACATGCAGAGTTGTTAGGGGGAGGGGGGTCGGGTGATAGAAGCAGAAATGCAGGACAGACTCTTTAAAGTAACATCTCACAAAATATCAGGAGCAATACTTACTCATGCTTCAATGTCATCTGTCAAATACTAGTCTTAGCTGGACTGTCTTGTGTAGTTTACCCAGCTGGTAAAGTAGGCAAAGGCCAAGGGTATTAGGCAGGAATAAACATGGAGACTGCGCTCAATACTGCGAGCTCCAGACAGAGTGCTAAAAAAGCTGTTAAACAGCCTAACTTTTTTGTTTCATATTGTAGGCACAGGATGACCGTTTAAACAGTTACAGATTAGCACTACTGTAATTATCGGCACATGCAGCTCCGCCTTCAAAATCATGGAGGCTAAGCACACACAAGCAGCTATTTTATTAGGCACCTCTACAGAAGCAGTATCTGGGACAGAGCCGTTAATTTATAAATCAACCCTGTACCTCCAGAATTCATGGCCATGGAAGCAATCTACACAATATGCTCCCTCAGAAACATAGCACCAATACTACAGAAATAAAGCCTCTTAAAAAGCCTCTACCATAGAAGCAGTTTCAAGGATAGATGCTGTTAATTCACAGATCATCCTGGTAGCTCTGGTCTTACTGGCACGCAAGCAATTTACACAATACGCTGCCTTTTAAACAGGGCTCCAATGCAACAGTAATATAGTCACTTCATAAAGGGACACAGCAGTTAATCCTGAAATATAACCTCTTTACAAGGCACCACTACAGAGTCCATTTAAGGACAGAGCAGTTGATTTGTATATCTAACCTGTACCTCGGGTTATTCGGACACGGAACCAATATACGTATTTGCTGCCTTTTAAACAGGGCACTACTACAGCAGATATAAAAACTACATACACTATGCCTTAATTCAGCAATAAAAGGAGCACAACAGCAGTGAACTAATCAATAGCTATGAGGGCTAACTAAGGAACTGAGCCGGATATGCACCTAGTTATGTTTGTGCTTCCGAGACGAACAAACACTTTGGTTTGTCAGTTCGCTGGGCCCAGGGTAACCTATCTAGCAGAAGTATTCAAAGGAGTATAAACAGTGCAATATTTACTCTTGTAACAGTAGTTAATCATGAAGTACATTAAAAGCAGATATATACATCTGTTTGCAGAGTTTAAAAGTGTTTTCACATCTGTTAATACAATTTTAAGCCTTTTAACTTTTTTTAATGCAATTAAACAAATGATTAATGCATACCTGTAGCACACAGTAGCCACGAGGATGCTGTCAGTGTACAGTGTGTAAGGGGATAGATGGTTACAATTCAAAGATGGCACCACTAGTAGCAGGAAACAAATAATACCTGGAGCCAATTGTGATAGGTACAGAGGAGGGGGAAGGGTCTACCCCTACCGAGTAGGTGCTGAGCTTCTAAAAAAAAGTATATGTCAGCTATATGCCAGAACAGTTTATGATTTCTGCAAGTAAATTGGTAACTGTCTAATTAATTTGCAGGGGTTAGCTAACTAGTATTTTACAGGGGAAAAGGGATTGATAGAGTGTAGATATGAGAGGGGTGCAGGGGTCTGTAGAAGGCCTCGGGGTCCAGTGGTACTGTGCTCACACTAGGTTACAGATACCTTCCTGTACTAATCTGCTAATAGTGAAGGTCTACAATTCGGGCCCAAATTATTGTTTCAGGGATCTCAGCAGCCAACAGGGAAGCCAGTGCTGCTACCACAGTGTACGCAATACAACCAATAACCACAAAAAAGGTGCCACAGTGTGAAGTCAAGACCATAACGACAAAAGATTGCACTGTGGATGGTCCCAACTGTTATAAATGACAGACAACATATGATCCTTTGCTCCCAAATTTTAATAAACTAGTAAGAAGTCACAAAACAGTAAATGAAAAAAAAGTTTAGGAAATGCTTTCATCTGTTTGTTTGAAGAATGAAAGAGTACACTAAACCTGTTTTGTTTTTAAGTTTTTCATGTAACTGTTTTGTGACTTTTTAATCATTCACTAAATTTTGGAAGCAAAGGATCATTTGTTGCCTGTCATTAGTACCAGTGGGACCATCTGCAGTGGAATATTTTTTGGTTCTGTACTTAGTACAAGCCGGGGGGGGGCGGGGGTAAGGCTAATTAATCTACACTGTGCCATGCACGTTTATTAATGATTACTAGTTTCACATCTACATTTGCATTAATGCTGCATTAGAAGTATAGTGCAAGTTTATAAATGGAACACACTCTCTGGAGTTACTACATCCAAATGAATTCATAAAGTTTTAGCAGTGTTGTAACTACTGCAGTAATACAACTTTATGAATGCAACTCATGCCAAACTCTGATTTTACTAATATACTGTATGTGGGTGCAGTGAATGAATTAACTAGAGGCTAGGTGAGTCACAAATTCTGAATATTCAGAAGAATGGTTTCTGTGTTTTCAAAATAAAAAAAAAATCCTCAAGCTCAGTCTAGCTGTAAATCTGTGAAGTATGTGCTATACGTCTATTTTCCTAGAGGAATCATCTTTAAAAATGATTTTAACAGAAGTATCATTTAGCAGATTTGAATTTTTGAAGGCTATCCCTGGGATTCAATAAACTCCATGTAGGCTTTGCACGAAGCCTACAAGGAATTTACATGTGTGCATGGTGAGCAGTAGTGCTCATTGCACATTCATGCCGCTCACCTTTTTAAATGTAACTAAGCAAGGTTTCATGGCTGGTAACAGCATTGCCACCCAGGAAGCCATATAAGCGAACATGGATAGCAATCCTGTTTAAATCAAAACAATGAAGGGCTGTGGTTTTGTGCAGAATGCCACAATGATCACCAGGGCTTTACAGATAGCTCTCAGTCTCTTAGTGCAAGACATCTGGACAAAAGCCAACATAATGGTGGGACAGTGACTCAGAAATAGGGACATATATGACATATTTGCTCTTTAGAAATGTGCTAGAATAACCAGGGATTTATGTTAAGATACACATTTACATGTTCTGAAGGATATGAAATCTGAAACTCAAATGAATGTAATTATTGAGTCACAGCAGTCCTGAGATCATCCCAGTGATATGGCAGAAAACCATTAATTTGGTAAGGAACACAGCAAAAGATATAAAGGCAAAAATATGGACATTCAGTGAAAATCTAGACAGTTGAGAGGTATGGTAGTTAAGTATATGGTCCAAAATCCAGTACAGGACAGCATATCTACAGTGCAGATTATTGTGAAATCCCATTCCTGACATTCTGTACTGAAGTTGTGTAAATGATCTATAAGGGTGCATGGACTGCCATGTAAAATGAACAGTCAGGGGAAGTGTGTGTATTGAATAGGGACACACAGATGAACTGTAGGAATGAACACAGGGAAAGAGGACAGGTGAAACAACCTAATGTACAGCAGATGAGGGCATGTCAATGGAAAATGGTTGTAGCAGCAATACCAATCACATCCAGTCTGGTACAGTAGGGACTGCACAGTGTAAATGTGTACTGTGTGACTGTCACACAAGGTGACATAACAATGGGGAGGATGTTTGTGATAGAGAGAAGTATTTTTGCATGAACAATGCAGAGGACATCTACCAGGCATGTGATATACAGTTGGGGTAGGGTGCATATTATGAAGCTGTGCAAACTGATTTGCCTAAATATGAGTTTAATCTCAGCAGGGGTTGCCAGCAAGTGGGACACAGGTAAAGGCTCATGGACAACATTAAAAGAAGCAAGCACAACCATGGACAATATCGGAATAATACCACCAGTAATCCCATGTCTCTAGCATAACATATGTGATTTAGAGCGATCAGAGATGATGCTGCACAAACACACTTGTACAACTATTATGATACATCCACACTCTATGAGTGTAATCACGCACATTGTCCTAGCACCGTAACATCTGCTGGAGGAGCTAGGAGGGACACTGCTATACATGTATAGTTTCATAGTTTCATAGTATAGTACTAGGCTATCTGCCCTGGGGCATTTGTAAGCCTAGCCATAGTGATGTGGCTTTTGCCACCCCATGAAGTGGTACAAAAATGTACAGAATAAATCTAGAATACTGTGCCTCTGTCTAGTAGTGACATAGTGAAGGTCCTCTTATATAATAGAATTAGTTTACTGTGCCCCTGTCTAGCAGTGACACAGATGTGACCCCTGGGGTAAACTTACGATCTCCCATCCACTCATCAAGATTTCTCTTGAAGAGAGTCAGTGAGGGGCTCTGCCTAATACGAACTGGGATGCCGTTCCAAAGCATGGGAAGCCTCTGGGTTATGAATCTATCCCTCCAGCATGTCCTATTCATACTTGTGCCGAGGTTTAAGTCTTTAGCTCTCGTGGTCCTGATGGATTTGGATTTTTTGAGGTGGAGCATGTCCATCAGATCCTGATTGGACATGGCCTTGTATGTCAGGCAGAGATCACCTCTGAGCAGGCGGTATGCTACTGAATAGAGCTGAAGTTTCTTTAGTCTGGCAGAATAAGACATATGTTGGAGACCCTTGATCCTTTTGGTGAGGTACTTTTGTGGTCTCTCCAGCTGTTGCAAGTGCCGGGTGAGGTATATACCAAATGGGGCATTGTACTCAATCATGGGTCTGATGAGGGAGGGAATATAGGGGTACAATGACATCCTTGGATCTGGATGTGAAACCCTTCATGATGAGGTGTGCAAGGTAGAATGTTTTTCTAACCACTTTGGCAACGTGGGTGTCAAATGAGAGGTCGCTGTCTACTTGGGTCCCTAGGTCTCTGATTACTTTTTCCATACTCAGTGGGTTGCTGTCTATGTGATAAATTGTGGGTACTTTGTTTTTTCCAAAGGGATGACTATACATTTTTTGGCATTTAGTTTAAAGCCGTGACTACGGCACTAGTTGTCCGTTTCAGTGAGGACTTTTTGTAGGATGTGTGTATCTGCTGGTGTATCAACTATGGCGCCTAGTTTGCAGTCATCTGCGAACTTTGTCAGCCACAGCCCTCCCATGTTTGCTTTAACATCTGAGAAATAAATGTCGAACAAGAGGGGTCCCAGGACAGATCCCTGTGGGACACCACTTGTGACTGGCTTTGAGTCTGACATTGCCCCAGTGATTTTAACTTTATGGGTTCTGTCCTTTAGCCAGTTTGCAACCCATCTAGTGACATAAGGGTTTACTTTTAAGCTGTTTAGCTTATCTATGATGCCTGAGTGGGGTATTGTGTCGAAGGCCTTAGCCAAGTCCAGGTATGCTGTATGGACTGCTTTGCCCTCATCAATGGCTCTAGTGACTGTTTCGAAAAAGTCAATCAGGTTTAAAAGGCAGGATCTGCCCTTTACAAAGCCGAACTGGGTGGGGTCAAGCATCTGTAGGTCCCCTATGTCTCCGTTTATGAGTTCCATAATGATTCTTTCCATAGCTTTGCAGACCAGGCTAGTCAAGCTTATGGGGCGGTAGTTTCCAGGGTCTGTAGAGGCACCCCTCTTGTGGAGTGGGACCACTGTTGCTGTACGCCAGTGTTCAGGTACATATCCCGAAGTAAGGCTAAGGTTAAATAGCATTTTTATGTGTGGGTTTAGCTCCTCTTGGAGTTCACGTAACACGCACCCCGGGATACCATCAGGTCCCATTGATGCTGTGTTTTTTGCTTTGTTTAGGGCAGTTCTCACTTGGACATCTGAGATGACAGGAGATTACATTCAGCTGGGATAAGTATTTCTTCTTTTGGGGGTGAAGGAGGCGAGAAATTTGCACTGAACCTGTCAGCCAGAATGTTAGCAATATCTGTGGGTTCAGTGTATTTTTTGTTGTTGTGAACCAACTCTGAGCATATCTGAGGGTTTCCGCCCAGGTTTCTAACATAGCTGAAGAAGGCTTTGTGGTTATCTTTAGTGTCCTTAGCGATTTTTCTCTCAAAGTTTGCCTTGGATGTTTTTATGAGAGAACGTAGTTTTCTGCTAATGTTGATCAGAGATGTCTTCCCTTCATGGGATTTCGCTCTGACGTGCAGTAGCTTCCTTCTTTTGTTATACAATTTGTTTTATAAATAAACACCAAACCAGGTACCAGCACTCCAAATAAACTGATAAAGTAAAAAACAGTTGTTTTATACAATTTGTTTATGGCTGAGGTCCACCAGACAGGACGCTTACATTTGGTGGAGAGGGACTTGGATTTGTTTGGGATTGCATGATCCATGCATTCTTGAAGATGTCCATAGAAAGTATTTGTGAAGGATTCGGCATTGTGGGATGTGGTATCCACTGGCACACTGGGCTTAAAGGATACCATCTCAGTCTTAAGAAGAGTGAAGTCTGCTTTTGAGAAGTTTTTCACTGTGGTCTTTTGTGCTGGGGGTGGAGGTGGGATATGTATATCCAGGGTGATTAGTTTGTGGTCAGATCTCACTAGTGAGGGGTATACTTCCGGTGTGGAGCATTTTGTCCACATGTTTGTGATGATCAGGTCTAGTATATTATCTCTCCTAGTGGGAGAGGTGACTAGTTGTTCCAGTGCATTTGAATTTATGAATTCCAGGAACCTTTGGGCTAGGGTATTAGGGCTAGAATAATGTACCCAATCTATGTTTGGGTAGTTGAAGTCTCCCAGTATGATGGTATTTTGTGATACATTCATATCCTCCAATGTCTTCAGGAAGGCTGAGTGGGGTTCTTGAGATTGGGAGGGTGGTCTGTAACATGCGACCAGTTGAATAGCAGTTTTGCCTATGGTTAGTTGCACTTGTATGGTCTCTGATGCTTCATGTGTTGCTACTAACCTGGAGGTGTGGGTGTCCTTTATGAATATGGACACTCCCCCTCCCTTTGTGGTTCGGCCCGGGTTTTGGGGCCGAAAAGCATGATACGAGGTATAGCCTGGTAGCGCTGGGGTGCTCTCAGGAGCCTTGAACCAGGTTTCAGTTACTGCACAGATGTCGATGTTCTCCATGCTGAGGAGTGCATCAAGTGCCTGCATCTTGAGATTTAGACTTCTGGCGTTGAGCAACATTACCCTTAGTTTTTTTCCATTTTTGTTTTCTAAGGAGGTGGGTTTGTCTTTTGAGCCTTGCCTAAAAAAGGCACTATGGGGGTGGCAAGAGCCTTAGCCAATATCCGGAAGCCCAGTAGTGACAGGTGTAAGCCATCCCTTGCGAAGCAGCGTGGCTTGTCCAACATATCATCCCAGGCAGACAGACATTGGATCCACTTAGAATGACACCAGTACTTGAGCCAATTGTTAAAGCTGATCATCTTGTCTTTGTATTGTGGTATCATTCTTGGTGAGGGCAAGATGCTCCTCAGGGTCAGGGTCATACCAGCCTGGGCTACATAATCGGAGAGCTCCTCTATGTCTCTTTTCATGTAGTCCAGGGAGGTACATCTCAGGTCATTCACACCAGCATGGACAATGACGGAGTCATATTTGTACTTGCTTTGGAGTGACCTGAGTGCGTGTGTTATGTGGCGGATCCTAGCTCCCGATAGACAGCTCACAGTCACCTTCTCCTTGTTCAGCCTGGTCAGTGAGACATCAGTGTGTCTGACTATGGAGTCACCTATTACTAGTGTATCAGGCAAGGTATTTGGCCTTAAGGGCTGCGATTGGTCGGCACACTGATTTATTAAAGTATGTGTTGCATGTGTTTTGTTTTGAGGTGGTGGATTTTTGGATGTCTGCTTTGGGAGCCTCTGTTGTTTTGGTAAGTTTTTTATTAGAGCCTCCGAGTATGTCTTTGTGTTTTTATGTGTTTGGTTTGCAGTTGTGGTAGGTCTATGTGGGACTGGGATTGTTGTGTGTGTGGTTGCCATCTCCTCCTGTCTGGTCATGCCAGCCCAGAGTTGAGAGAGTTCAGCCTCCAGTTTGGCTATATAGTTGTATCTCTCACATGCATTTGTGTTTGTTGGGAGGAGGAGAGGGTTGTCTGTGTACATGAGACAATTGTAGCATTGTCTCAAGATGCCCAGATTGACCAGCTGAACTGGAGACGACGCCAGTAATCTACCACTCGACATGCTAGAACAGTATAAGGGAGTGGTATACCTTTAAGGGAAGTGGGTATTCACAGGGGTGGTAAGTAGATGTAGTGCTTTACTTAGTACGAGAGTGCTTACTTAGTAGAGAAGTATTGAGAACAAGTGCTAGGCTTATGATACAGTGAGTAGTCTGGTTATACTAAGAGTAGAGCTTCCTTAAGGGAAAATTTGAAGAACAGACTTGGTGGAACCAGAAAACGTTTAACCTTGTTTAACCGGCGCTGCACTATGCGTACGACTGAGCAAAGCCGTGCAAACGTGGATTTTAAACAGTGAACTACAAAAGAGCTGGAAATGGTCCCAAACAACCAATTACTACAGCTTCTTGTGCTGAAGTCACTTCACCCAAGGACAGGTAGGCTGCTCAAGGCTCCCCACTCCCACTGGTGAGCAAAGAAACTTCCTTCTATCTAAGTAAGGTAATGGACAACACAGGAACTACACCACAGCCCAGAATATAGCAATGCCTGTAAACTGGTCTAAACTAGTCGAGGAAGGCGGGAAAACAAGGATTATTTTTTTGTTTTTTTGTTTTTTTGGTAGAAACACACAGAAAATGCAGAGACAGTGATAAATTAGTTACACAGGCTAGCACACTTTAGTGGGCAGCCTCCACAGTTAAATTAAACAAACAAACAAGCAAACCTTCGATCAAATTCGACTAAAATGTAACTTTAAGTGCAGATTTTAAAATAATGCAGCAATCAGTTAAATAACAGTTCAGGCTAGTTCAAGGTAAGCTACAGAAGCTATTTCAAGTGAAAAAAAAGCAAATATACTTAAATCCAGAAGGTAGTCACTTTTCTGAGTTCCCTGCTGCTAGGACCACTCTGTAAACCCACGTGGAGCTTGTCTGAGCAGTATAGCCAGAAAAAAATGCCCAGAGATGGATTTTAAACAGTGAACTACAAAAGAGCTGGAAATGGTCCCAAACAACCAACTGCTACAGCTTCTTGTGCTGAGGACACTTCCCCCAAGGACAGGTAGGCTGCTCAAGGCTCCCCACTCCCACTGGTGAGCAAAGAAACTTCCTTCTATCCAAGTAAGGTAATGGACAACACAGGAACTACACCACAGCCCAGAATACAGCAATGCCTGTAAACTGGTCTAAACTAGTCGAGGAAGGCGGGAAAACAAGGATTTTTTTTTTTGTTTTTTTGGTAGAAACACACAGAAAATGCAGAGACAGTTATAAATTAGTTACACAGGCTAGCACACTTTAGTGGGCAGCCGCCACAGTTAAATTAAACAAACAAACAAGCAAACCTTTGATCAAATTCGACTAAAATGTAACTTTAAGTGCAGATTTTAAAATAATGCAGCAATCAGTTAAATAACAGTTCAGGCTAGTTCAAGGTAAGCTACAGAAGCTATTTCAAGTGAAAAAAAAGCAAAGATACTTAAATCCAGAAGGTAGTCACTTTTCTGAGTTCCCTGCTGCTAGGACCACTCTGTAAACCCACGTGGAGCTTGTCTGAGCAGTATAGCCAGAAAAAAACGCCCAGAGGCGGATTTTAAACATTGAACTACAAAAGAGCTGGAAATGGTCCCAAACAACCAATTGCTACAGCTTCTTGTGCTGAGGTCACTTCCCCCAAAGACAGGTAGGCTGCTCACGGCTCCCCACTCCCACTGGTGAGCAAAGAAACTTCCTTCTATCCAAGTAAGGTAATGGACAACACAGGAACTACACCACAGCCCAGAATACAGCAATGCATCTGGTGTAACAACATGATGGGGGTTGCACCCCATCAGACAGTAATGTTTATGCCACAAAAAGAATACCTAGCTATGGCCAATATGATGTTTGACAGCTCACTGTGGCAAAGGTGGTACACTTCACTTACACATCACTGAAAGATGTGTAGGGAAATACATGAAGAAGGGGGCATTGTACTCAGTTATTGGTGTGATGAAGGCTGAGAACTATGGAGGTATTATGGCCTATGATGTGGATGTCCTTCGTATACTCAGTAGTTGTGTTACATACAAAGGTGTAGTCAGCACTGTGGCCACAAGCTGGTGGATGTTCCACATACCATCTACCCCAGGACACAGGTCACATACCTATTGATCTGATTATGGGGTGTGATGTCTACATTATACTTGAGTTGTGTGTTCCTTTACCTAATGTAACAAATCCCCCACACACATTTTTTTGTATCATTGCAGGTGTTGTCATGGATGTGTCAGCAATTTTTGGTGTGTGTTGATACTATCTGTACTATACTAATATCACAGTTGGAGTCAATGATTGCCCACAATCTGTAGTCCTTCAAACAGCTGTATAGACACAGGATGTGTATGTCATCCATGATGTCTGTGGCTTAAATAATGTACAGGAAAGGGCCTAGCAGACATCACTGTTGTATGGACCTGATCATTGGACTTGAGATAAAGGTCACTTCACACATTTCAACATATTTACAGGCAATGTAAGTGATACAATGGTCCCTCCACTTGTTGATATACTGCAGGTGTTTATGGCCACATCTGCAGTGCTGAATGAATACCTCAGTGTGGATTTGTGCCAAATGTTTTGGGCTTGTCAAGTTCAAAAGGATGAGAGTGTTGTCATCATGCATGCCCTCAATGATCTCTTTGAGGATATCTAACAGATGTAACAAACATGAAGCAGCATTAACAACTCACACAGCTCTGTTGCACACAGCCTGGTTGTAACTAGTGTCCATTTAGAAAAGGTTCATAATAACATGTTGGTCTACCTCACAGATGAGGAGAGTTAGCATGTGTCTATACATGCATGCATGGGGTGTTACTTCTCAACTCAGACGTTGATGTGCATCCTTCTACAGGAACTTAGTCATATGTGGAGGGTGTGTTGAAAGTGTGTCTTCAACTGTGTCAGAAAGGTGTATGTGCTGAGTCATGTGATATGTGATCTGTGATGTTGTCACAGTCCATTGATTCTGTGCATACCTCTCAACCTGGAAACATCAAAAATCTGGGCAAGGCCCATGAAAAATAGGTACAAATATGTATGCTGATTAGCATCTAATTTGCATACATAATTGCATAACCCCACCCACTCCAATGGAATTGTGGGATACCAGCTTTCAAATGCAAACTAAAGAACATACAAACAAATATGGCACCATGACCAGAGTCCCCCTGCAGCCATCCCAACGTCCCATTATCTGGCTATTTCGCCCCATTTACCATAAACACTAATGTGTGCATACTGCATTACTTCTACAATGATTATTTGGATTTTATTTTTACATTTTATAGCACAACAATGCAGAAACACTAATAGACATCTGGTAAACAAAGCAATACTGTCTCACAATGAAAATAGGCTTGGCATTAAAACTTCTCTTCCCTTGGAACTCACATTCATTGAAACAACATTGAAACCCACACCACATCTAAAGAAAATGCATCTGGTCAGTGGTGGATAAAGATTACCTTTGGGCTGTTTTCAAATAATTGGCCCCTTGCATACAAAACAAAAAACATACATGTGTTCTTTCCTTTGATACACCTTCCTGACTTTATTAAATTATATTCCTTGTATAATACAAGTTGTATTATACAACATACGTGTTAGAGCGCATTTTAAATTTATTGTTTGAACATTTTTCCAGTAGGCTATACTGTAGGCAATGAAACAAAACACATGAAACAATAATGACAAAACTGCCCAATTCAGAACATTTCCATCATATAGGTCTACTTCCACACCCACACTATAAATAAAATGACAGTAGTGTAAGCCATAGGCATCTTGCACAGCGTTTCACACTTATTTTCAATTTCATTTTTTTTTGGGGGGGGGGTCAAAAACCAGGGACACATTTTAAACATTGCTTGTATAATTTTGTAAAGTTGCTAGAGTAAAATGTTGTGTTACCACCATACATTTCCCTGGCAAGTTTTGAACCCAGGACAGGACCCTATGCACCACAGTCAGAACATACCACTATACCAAATCAGCAGCTTCCTGAAAAGTAGGAAGACTGAAACTTAATGGCTATCATTTAGTGAATTCATTTCTCGCTTCTTACCATAGCTCTCAACATGTTAGCCCAAAAAACCTGGACAAAGCCAATAATGGGGGAATACAAATTCAGTTCTCACTTCTCACCATAGCTCTCAACTCTTAGCACAAAAAACCTGGACAATTATTGTATATTCAATTGATTCATCATACTTTGTATGTATATATGTATGTATGTATGTATGTATGTATGTATGTTACTTTCTCTGTCTCTTGTGTAAGTTTTCTCCCTGGATCTCCGTTAAAAAGGAATTTTCCACCCATTTGAACTTTTTTCAGTCAATAAAGCAACAAATGAATAAACAAACAATGCTACCTTCACTATGCCAGAAACTGAGAATAGAAACCAGAATAATGCTCATTCAATTAAAATTCAAACTTTGTTTAATATATTAAGATACACACAAGATAAAAATTATCCTGATTATAATTAATTTTGGAACATATGTGGTAAAAAAGGTTAATTTTTAAGACTGGAAAAAATATCAGCAAGTTTGTTGAAAAAAATCTTTGCTGTTAAGGGGTATGAGAAAATATGAAAATAACATCTGCTGTTGGAAAGGAAAAGAGATGATTTATATAAAGTCAGAAAATGCCTCTGAAGTAATAAGACAAAAATACAAGTCAAAATGCTTGCAGGTAAAGCTTAGAATTAACAGAAATGCTGATTTTAAAATAGAAGTGGTAGCTTCCAATATTTTGTCTGAAGTTACTTTAAAAGTATCGTCTTTCAATGCAACAAAAAAGAGCTGTGTTTACATTGTTAAAACATTGTAACCACAAGTTAATAGATCAAAGTTGCTGATATGAATAAAATATAATGAAATTACAATGTTCTTTTTAAAACCATTTAACTTTGAGAAGTTAATTGATACTGCTGATATTTTAGTCACTTATCTTAAGAGAAGCTATGAATGATAAAATAATTTGATAAATTATAGCCAAACACTGTTCATTATCAGACACACACACACACACACACACACACACACACACACACACACACACACACACACACACACACATGCACCTTTATTAGATTCTCACACACTCCGACACAACACACATACACTAAAGATTTCTTATACATTTTACAGAAGAAGTTCAGAGTCCACCAATACAAAAAAACTGCACTAAACTTATTAATTAATTTATGGAGTGGATTTTTATTTGAGGACAAAGTAATCAAAGTAGTATTAAACAAAATTATTTGTCTTTTTAAAGTTCTTCAAGACAATATGCACAGACTTGAATTTTAGCATTTGGTATTTGAAAGGCTTAGTAGCTTTTCTTTAGGAAGCAGAAGTGAATCTGTGCTCTTCCTTCCCATTAGATATTGGTTCTAAATTCTAAACTGCTTCCTGTATTTTGATATGTAACATTTTGTGCTGCTTTAATCTCAGAATGTGTTTGTTTACCTAATATGTTTAATATTCTATATGTACATTCATGATGCATTGCATGCACAATTTTCCATAATCCTGTAGACAAATTTTAAAATGTAAAATTTAAGGTCTCGTGTTAACAATTTACTCATCCTTTAATTGAATATATAATGTTTGAACTAATATTTATAACAGCATGACAATGTGTTAATCCAAAACCTATCTATAGATAGATAGATGTGCACTATCAAACATATGTAGATTCTGTAAAATAAAATAAATACCTTTAATCCAATTGTTTAAGATTCCATTGAAAGCTTTATTGTCTTAATATGTTGCTTCATTAACTTATGATGGTGACAATTGTCTGAGCTCATAATGGAATTGCTTCATTAAGTCCACTATGGGTGGTATGGCAGGAAAACTGCAGAAAATATACCAAGCAGATACCCTGCTGGTACTAGTCATTTCTGTGTTTTCGGGTCATACCCTATATTGATCTGTTCCACGCATTTAAGAGGTATGTACTCCTGGATTCAATGGATAAAGCTTAAAAACTTTTATTCTTATAAAGTTTAATTTGCATGAAAGCTAACATCCTGCTCAGCTCAATGCATCTTCGCAACACACTTAGCTGATTGAAATTTTCTTTATTAATTTATGTATATTTAGCATTAAATTATTGTATGGTTTGTTGTATTACACCAAGTGTTATTATATTCACAACAGACAGGCACACACACACACACACACACACACACACACACACACACACACACACACTTGAATCCTACGCAGCTAATAATATCTAAACAATTTCAGCTGCATTCTACAGGAAGTCAGAAGCCATGGTGAGCTGAACACTAGGCAGCAAATAAATCATATTTAATAAATTAGGCAGCAAACAGCAATGAGCAGAGATACAGATAAGCATCTGCTCCCCCAGGCAATTAACTACAAAATGAATAGACTGGAGATAAATGCAATCAGTGTGACAAAAACCTATCCTAAATTAACTTGAGCGATAACTCTTTACCATTTCTTGCGGTTCATCCAGCCTTCTAAATCCCTTGCTATTCTTTGGAGCCTTCTAAATAAAAAAAGAAATCCATGCTGTTTAACCATAACTGTTTGCAAAGCATTTCACCATAAATAAAATCCTTCCAGCTTACAAACCACCCAGAAATATATTGCAAGTTCGATTCCAACAGCCTGGTAGCCCTGACAAGCTGACGTCAGCTCAAAGTGAAAAAAATAAAAATAAAGTGAAAAAAACTAATAAAAAAATCGAAAATGAAGGGGTGCCACTCAAGAATCATGGCACTCCATTATTTGGACCCAAAACTCAGTAAAAACCAAGTAATTCAGGACAGTTGGGAGGTATGGTTCTGTGTGATAGGCCTGGATGAAGGTAAGACAGTGTATACTGCCTATCCTGATCTGGCCTAAGGTTTGGACACAATCCTCCATTCAGGTATCACTGAGAAACTTACAGCTAGGGATTAATCCTTATTTCACTAGATGGGTAACCAATTGGCTCAGTGTGACAGAACACATACTGTGAAAGTTAGTGAATCAACCTGTACTAGTACAGCTGTGACCATTGCCATACACCAGAGATCTATGCTTAGCCCTTTACTGCTTGGACTCTATTTCACAACAGTTCAGGCTAAAGTATACAGGCTTTGGCTTACTGCATTTGTGATTCTTGAACACTGGCTGCAATCATTGAGTCTACCTATAATGATGACACACTACAGGAGGGGCTAACACAGACAAATGATTGCTGACAAAGCCACACAGTCTACAGATGAATGCAAAAATGTGTCTTTATGGTGTCCTTCTGAAAAGTGGAATTCTCTGCTAAGTACAGCATTGACAACAGCCCCACTATGCTGAAACCCAGTGATGCAAGCACTGTTACACACATAGATAGCAATCTGAAATTCGACCACCAAGTGTCCACATTGTTATTGAAGTCTATGTTGTGCACATCATAATTCACACCATCATATTCAGATCTTAGGATTATATTACAGCACTGTACCTGAACCTCATCAAAACACTAGTAGAGTATAATGCTCTCTTTTGCATGTACCTCACCAGACACATGCAGCAACTGGAAAGACGACAGGGGTTTCTCACCAAGAAAACAGAGGGCCTACAAACAATGCTTTATGTGGATAGACTGAAATCTATGTTGTATAGGATGGATGACTTCTGCCAGGCCTCCAAGCCAGTCTCTGACCTTCACCTCATGGGAATAATGCATATCTACAAATCAAATATAGCTGATCACATCAGCATTGTATGTTGAGGACAATATGGCAATAACAGTGTCCCACATGCTGGTGTAAAAGGCTCTCCGTAATGTCAAGCAAGAGCACAAACACACACACCCTCCCAGTTAACTGCACTGAGAATAGAACCCCTATCTATCTAAGTACACAGACTACAGAACTATGTGTTTAAGACAAGTGCCACAGCTCAAGTCAAACATGGAGTGTCTCAGAGAACACTTTATAGCTGATGACATCAGCAGTGTCTGTTGAGGATAATAGTGTTCCACATGCTGGTGCAAAAGGCTTTGTGTAATGTCAAGCAAAAGCACACACACACACACACACACACACACACACACACACACACAGTCACACACACACACACACACACAGCCACACACACACACACACACACACACACACACACACACACACACACACACACACACACACACACACACACACACACACACACACACACACACACATGTGGACTTCAGTGAGAATAAACTCCCTATCTAACTATGTGCACACATGCCAGAACTCAGTACTTTACACAAGCGCCGTGGCTTAAGTCTGACAGACAACACTTTCAGCAGTGTCTGTTGAGGAGACTATGGCAATAACAGTGTCCCACATGCTGGTGTAAAAGGCTGTCTGTAATGTCAAGCAAGTGCACATCCACATACCCCAGATGACTGCAGTTAGAATAGAACCCCTACCTATCTAAGCACACAGACTTCAGAACTCAGTGATTTACACAAGTGCCACAGCTCAAGTCTGATTTGGAGTGTCACAGACAATAGTTTATAGCTGATGACATCAGCAGTGTCTGTTGGGGAGAATATGGTAATAGTGTCCCACATGCTGGTGTAACAGGCTCTCAGTAATGTCAAACAAATGCACAGACACACACACACACACACACACACACACACACACACACACACACACACACACACACACACACACATGCACATAGCCAGGTTGACTGCAGTGAGTACAGAAATCAGTACTTTACACAAGTTCCACAGCTCAAATCTGACTTTACAATACTTTATAGCTGATGATAGCAGTGTCTGTTGAGGAGACCATGCTTCTAATAGTGTCCCACATGCTGGTGTAAAAGGCTGTCTGTAATGTCAGGCAAGTACACACACACACACACACACACACACACACACACACACACACACACACACACACACACACACACACACACACACACGTCTGTAGTAAGAATAGAACCCCTACCTTTGTATGTATACAGACTACAGAACTCAGTACTTTATGTAAGTGCCATAGCTCGAGTTTAACTTTTACAAGACTGCAGGTAAACTTATAGTAGATGACATCAGCAGGGCATGTTGGAGAGATGAGTTGGGAGGCCTGCATGAAATGGGTGTGTAGGCATGTACAAGCATCAAAATACTGTCAATCCATTTAATTGGAGCTGTAACTGTAGAATATACACTTCTGCTCTTCTGGCTAGACACACTCACACACACACACACACACACACACACACACACACACACACACACACACACACACACACTTGAATGCAGTGAGAACAGAACCCCTATCTATCTAAGTACACAGACTAGAGAACTCAGTACTGTAAGCAAGCACCACTGCACAAGTCTGACTATGACACAACTGCATGATACTGAGTACAGTGACAGGTCTTTCAGTCTTTCCATGTATGTCATGTTTTGGAGGCCCTGGTTTCTCCCAGTCACAAACCTCTGTGCTTTCTCCAGTTGTTGCAGGTGTCTGGTGAGGTACAAACAAAAGGGAGCATTGTTCTCAATTAGTGGTAGAGTACAGCAAAGCTATGACTTCCCTGGTCTTGGATGTGATGGCCTTATTTATGAGGTGCATGATGTAGAATGTGTATCTCACCACTATGGACACAGTGATTTAAGTGTAGGTTGCTATCAACATGTGTTTCCAAGTCTCACAATATTGTTTTTGAGCTAATAGGGGTGCTATGTATATCATAATTAAGAGGGATACTTCATTGCTAAAGGGAACAATGAGGCATTTTTTTATTTAAGGTTCAGTCTGTGAGTTTGGCACCAACAATTTGTCTGTGTCAGCCACTTCTGTAATATGTTAACATAATTGGGGGACTGTTAAAGACTCCTTTCAGTTAACAGTCATCTGCAAACTTGGTAAGCCACAGGCTATCTACCTTTGCCTGGATTTCAGTGAAATAGTTTCCAAATAGTCAAGGACCCAGCACAGATCCTTGTGATATTCAACTAAGTGGTCAAGTTTGGTGTTGCAGTCCCCAACTTTGACAGTATGTGTTCTGTCAGTGAGCCAGTTGGCTATCTATCTAGTAATGTAAGAGTTAATCTGGAAATGGGAGATTTTCTCTATGATACCTGAATTTGGATACTGTCAAAGGTCTTAGATAACTCAACATAGGAGGTACATCCTGTTATCCCTCATCCATGTCTTTGGGGTCAGTATCAAAGAAGTCCACTAGGTTTAATAAATAAGATCTACCCTTGGCAAAACCAAAATGGGTCAGGTCAAGTGTGTTGAAGGTCAGTTATGTCTCTGTGGTGGATAAGTTCCATGCTGATCCCTTCCCAACCTTGCAGACAAGGCCTTTTTAGGCTTATGGGTCAATAGGTCTAGTTCTGAATGTTAACAGACTGATGTGCATTGCACGTCACACAAAGTTGCATATCACACAACATTTGATATAAATTTCTGTAGTGTAGGGTACATATCTGTGAAAAAAGTACTGAGGCATCAGGGTTGCAGTGCTTGGGGGGAGGCAACACATGGCTATATTGTAAATATGGGACATATTGTTAAATAGGGCCTTCAGTTTGTTATGTTTCCACATGTAATTTCATGTCATAGACAGGAAATAGACAGTAAACAGCAGTAATGCATAATATTTACTTTTCTATAGTGCAGCGAGCAGCGGGTTTGTGCAGCTGTTGGCAAAGTGTTCCCTCATGCGAGATACACATTTCCAATATTTTCTCTGTTTGCATATAGTTAAGCAGTGCACAAACACAAGCCACATTGCTAAAGTCCGAGAGTTAGTACTGAGTCTATGAAACACACTTGCTGCTTAACTGACTCTGTCAGCAGATATAAATGCACTACCTCATTTGTTTTTGAACTCAGATGTATCTAATACTTTTAAATAAACAGTGATAATGCAATTACATTAATTCTTTATAGTATGTGTGTTGCTGTATCTTGGAATAGTGCAGTAGGGTTAAGCAAGATTGCTGCGAGATAACTGCAGTATTGTACTCTCACTCACCATCACTAGGTATTGCTGCACAATGCAAAACTACAAACAAACATAAAGGCCAAAAAGTGAAGGGATCAATTGCTTTTTCTGCTACTTATGTGTATTGTGAGTAATTCTATTTTTTGACCAGATTATAGGTTTTACAATGGAGTAGATAGGGAAGTGGTGAAATGGGGAGCAAGCAGGGGGAAGAACAAAGGGAAGCAATACAAGAATGTGCAGGAAGGAGGTAAGAAAGAACCATAGCTATTCCTTTCTTCAACAGTAAAAAGTGATCATATGTGCAAAATATTAGTTGAATTTGGACTGTCACCTCCAGAGAGAGGGGTGACAACAACTTAATCATGTTGTATAACCAATTAGACTGAATCAAGTGTGTTAAGAAGACATGTGTGAAATAGAGAGCTATGTTTGGGACATTTTGTTTTTGTGTGTGTGAGAAAGGTGCCCATATATTTTTTTATTTAGTAAGAGAGGACTGCTGGGTAAGGGACATAGGTATTTCTGGGTTAGATAAGTTGGGTAGATGAGGAAGCAAATGCAAACAAGTAAGACAAACAAGACAAGAGACATGGATGTTGAGGTACACAAAAGATTGGGAGACACCATGACTGGGCTAAGGGAGGGGATAATATAGGCTCATGGATGTCAAGCTTGGAGACAGTGAGAATCGAACCCTTACCCACTGGACTTTCCCCTTACTCGGTTTGTGGCTGGAGTGCTTTACTTCTTCTCTTCCTATGGACCATGAGGGAGAGCAGCCTCTCCATCTGGCATAGGCATACACCAGTTGTGTGGTGCATAACCCTATACCATCCCTGGCATCTCCCTGTGGGTGAAGAAATCACCACCTCTACCACTGCTCCCAGAAGGTACCACTACACCAGCTTTTGGGGCAGTACTACCTGAGGGCACAGATAGTGCAGGGTAGCAGAGGCACTGCTACCAGGTTGGCTCCCAGACATGCTGGGCATCAGTGCTAGAGCCGGTGGAGTAGGGGCAGTTTAATCCACTGGGGCTGGCCTACCTCACTGTACTGTATAGCATTTAGTGATATTGTACACGTGGATAACTGGCTGTGTGGCTTGGTGGGTTGATGCACAATTGTTCAAGTGAAATGGTCCTGGGTTTGAAATAGTGCACAGGTGTACTTTTAATTCCTAGTTGGCATAATAGATAAGGTGTTTACCTTGTGGACACAAAGTGCAGGATTTTATTCTCCATTGGGGTAATTGGCTAGGCTTGAAATGACCCACAAGGGCAGTTAGCCTAGTACTAGTACTAACCTATGACATGGAAACATTGTGGCTACACATAGTAGAAAGTGAAAAAAAAAGAGAGATAAGGGTTGGGGTGAGAGAAAAAAGAAATAAAATTAGTACCATCGTATGTGACATGCAACGCATTTACCCAATTATACAACTCTTTTATTGGAAGTATTACATTTAAGTATACATCCTAATGGATACACACTATACTACAGATTGCTGAAAGTAATCCTTGAAGTCTGCATATATTGCCTGTTCCAATTATACAGATTAAAGTTTACAGCAGGGCATTTGTGTCACTGGTACAGAATTTTTAATTTAAGGTAAATATTATTGAAGACATAATAGTACTGTATAGTTGTAAATTGTGGTATTTGAAGCCGTATTCTCTGACAACAATCTAATATTGGACTCTTACAATTGGTTTGTGCTACAGAATAATGCATGCATACTTGTTTTTACAGTTAGAATATGCATGCTCAATTTGATACAAAGGTATTAAAGACCAAAAAAGCTATCTTTAACTTTTAAAGCTACAACACTTCTCTTCTGCTGCATACATATAACTTGTTTCCCTCATTCTCTCCAATTGAGCAACATGAGCCTGGCAATTGAACTCAAATCCAGTGGGAGCTGGGGAAAGAAGAGAAAGGAACAGAAGAACATTAGGCCAGTCTTGCCTATATTTAGCTTTCTAAGTTTTACAAGTACTCTCTTATTGTCATACTTACACAGCTGTGGGACACCTGCAGTCTCAAACCCATGCAAAGAACAGTTGAGAGTATCCCTTTTTCTACTGTATAGGTTATTAAAATGATATCTACATTGCCCTTCAGTGCATTTAATACCAGTGGCACTGGATACAGCCTAGGCCAAACTATTCCATATCTCAGACTTGTACTGGGAGCCAGAATAATCCCAGTGCAGAAGCTTTTGGCTGTGGTGCTTTACCAAGAGTCCAATAAATATCCTGGACTCCTGGACACCCCACTTCTGCACCCTAAACTTGGCACCTTCCTTTCCAATGCCCTCTCCAATGCCAGCCATGTCTGCCAGTTGAACTAGAGGAATGGAAAGTGATGCTTTCCTGTCAATTCCAGTTATCACATTTACTGGCAATGCACAAACCCAAACAACAATGCTAACCACATTTGAGCAATGTTAAGCAGAGCACAGCAGTGGCAAGCATGGAGAAATCAAATAATTGAAACTGTAAGGTTAATCTAATACTTAGCCTTAGTTTGAGGGGTGTCTACTGATGTATCCTAGAAATATATATTAGAAATTAGAAGGTAACTGTTAGGTGAGTTAGGTTTGCAGACATGCACTGGGTGCATAAATGTAATGACCTGACACATTTGTTTTTCCCTTTATACACTGAGGACAATTGAATTTTACACTGTGGGATTCAAACCTAGGCATAACGGACAAAACATTTTCTTACACAGTGTTGATTTTCCATCTTTGCCACAGAGGAAGTGCTACTTAGACATAGTCTAGAATCATATGTAAATACAGATGACAGTTTGAGTTGTTACACATGTATGTATGTGACCTCACAAGGTTACTGGCTATTGATCCAGTTATGTGTGTGTCTTATACAATTGTGAAGCCCATGCAAGTCCAAATAGCATAATTATATGTATAGAAATATAGTAGACAGTATACCCTCAGTCATACATCTGAAAACAAGATAATGGTGTCTCATCCCTCATACATATAATTCATATCAGCTCCACTATCTAAAGTGTTATAAGTGAGAATAAATATAATGGGAAGTGGAACAACAATGGAACAACAGTAAAAGTGTATGAAATATGCTGTATTAGAACCCATGACCATGTGTCTGGCAATCTTACACTTACACCTGTTGCCACAAGAATGCTGAAATAAAATTTGTCTATTTTTCAGTTCATTAAACTGCACTGTCACAACAGTAAAAAAAAAGTTTATATACCCTGTACTAGAACTCAGGACCATATGTACTCCAGCCCTATGCTTACACCTGCTGCCACAGGACTAATTATATGACATTCCCTAATTTTCTAATCATTTTTAAGGTCTGTGTGTTAACCTCCATGCAACACCACTTAGTGCATTTGCACAATGTCCAACAGAATTAATTGAATGTATCCGGTTTCAGTTATTGGATGTCTGAGTACTGTCTGCAGGTGTTCGATGGCTGCACCAGCTGGGGAACTTTGCTAACCACCTTGCAATGCTGCTAAGGTCAGTTGCGCAATGAAACACAGAAATTGCAACAATGTATTGTTTTTGACCTTTGCCCTTTTACAGATGCCCTGTTTACATGTGTTCTGCAGGTATTATGTCTGCTTCCTGGGTGGGACACTAGTCCAATTTGCGCACTGCTGTGCTTCATGCAAACGAGACAAGAACAGCCAAATATGACATTCATTTTCTCCATTTCCCATGTTTGCACTAAGCTGCCCATCATGCAAACACTGCTCCCCTCCAAAAAATGAAGAAAAAGAAAAAAAGGGAAAAGTAATTGAAATGATAAAAGCAATCTACGACATACACACTACAAAATGTTAGTACACGTGATATATTTCTACATAGGTCTGGATTTAAACTCTCACTCCAATGAACCTTCAGAACACAGTAAGGGTGCGTTAGCCCTATTTGTCACACAAACAGCTTTGCAACAGGGAACTGAAACATGAATAAATGGGAAAAGTAGTTCAAATGAAGCAAAGTAATCTATGAAATAAACATTACAAGATGTTTCCTAGTACACATGAAGTATTTCGACATATTTCTGGATTTTAACTTTCTCTCCAGTGAACCTTCAGAACATAGTAAGGGTGCCTTATCTCTCTTTGCCACACAAGCAGCTTTGCAGTAAGGAAGTGAAATCATTCTGCATACAACCAAACCACAACATCATCTACAGTAAAATAAAACCACACAACTCTCATTTCTACATTTATTATTTTTGGATATATTGCACTAAGTGATCACACAACCAATTATGCATGTTGCTTGCAAATATGCAGCTCTGTCTTATGTTGCTTTGTTAGTCATTCTTCTCTTATCTGACCAGTAATCTGACACATGCAGTCTGTATGCCATTCAATATCATTGTCCTTAAAATGTGTGAGGACATTAAATATGCAGTTGCCAACAAATGAAGGGGAGGTCGGATGTTAATGAAGAGTACTTGTGAATTGTGTGTTGCTTACTTACATTTCCAACTTTGACAAAATTACATCTAACACTTTTTTTAAGGCTAATCTGATGCACCCACTGAATGTAGGGCAGTCTGCATTGCTGTTGTGTTTTCATTCTCCCTACCAGTAGTCATTCACAGTTGCAATTCATTAAAAACAAACACAGAGGGAGTGCCTGCACTATGTTTACATGTGCTACACAGTGACAAGTATTTGGGATTCAGCAATTCTAATGAGGTGACACCTCATTTGCATCTTCAACATCCTGATGGCCCTGAATCTACACAGTAAAAAGACAACCATGTAGCTAGGGAAACTGAAGGTGAGGAGACTTGTTTATGTGGAGAACGAAGAAAAGAGGCTATTACTTTGGGATATATCTGCACAGAGGATTACTGAATTTGAGAAGTCATGCTTGCATGTTGTCAGCAACATACTGCATATGCTGAAATGTAATTAAGAAAATCTGTTTAATAGCTTTATAAATATATATAAATATATATATATATATATATATATATATATATATATATATATATTAGCAAAGGCTTTTACACTTTTATCTGTATGCATTAGTTAGAAGTGTATTGATGGTACGGGCATGTTTGTCAGGGCATTTCACATGTATACTTGATTGGCAATACTGTAACATGGAAACATGGAATGTTCTGATGTTCTGTGTTAAATCTGTAGGCATGTTTCAGGGACAGTTCATTTGATAGCACTTTTAGCATTTCAAAGATGGTTTGTTAGCAAAATGAGTTATTTGTCTGTTCTTTTGGGGGTGGGGGAGCAAAGCAATATTTCTGTTATGGCACAAACAAGGATATATTGCTATTGTTACTCTTCTTTTTTGCATTCAACCTGTTGTTCATATTTCAAATATCTAAAATGTTTTATGTTTCTCCAGTGGGTAAAACTAAAATGCTACCTTTTCTGTTTTAGCTGGGAACAGTTATTCTGTAGTTATGTAATTGCTATGTGTATTATCCTTCTGTTGTCTTTTAGGACACCTAGAACTATGCCACCCAGGCATCTTAATCCTCAAAAAACACCCTTCACTAACCCTGAGAATCAGGTAATTTATAAAGCTTGTAGGCAACACTATGCCTTCCTACTTGAGAGGGGATGTGGAGATATGTCAGGCAGAATACAAATTTGTCAGCAGATAGTCACTGATGTTAATGCAGTGGGTGGCCACAACAGGATATATGACCAAGTGTGCCATAAGGTCATTGACATGATCTCATCTGCATGGAGGAGAACAACTGCAGTAGCCCATGTCTGGATGTGTACAAGGGGGGCACTGCAGCCACCACTAACAGCAAATTAAGAGGTCCTGTCCACTGTCGGGGTTCCAGAAAGCTCCCAGGAAAGTGTAGAACAGCATGTCCTTGACATTGGTGCTACTATTTCAGGAATAGCAAGCATATCCCAGGAGGAGCTTCCAGGTAGGCTTTTGTATCTCAGTTGTTAAATACTGTTGTATAGAAACATTATTTAAATCAGTACATTAGTTCTGTTTCACAAGATTTTTTTTGGAGGGATGGAATTGAAGCTTGCTACAGTTAACAGCACATTCTGATTGATTACACCTGGGCTTAGGTTGGACTTGTCATCCAAGTTCTTGTTGAAAGTATAGTTAATGGACATAAAAAGGGGAAAAAAGTGTTACCCCCTGTGTTACTGTTGTCCTTGCCATTTATTTAACTTCTTCCAGGTCCATCTAGCATACAGACCATACCATCATCTGTACATGGTAAGCTAACCATTTTTATGTCAGTACTGATGAGTAATTCAAAGAAATATTTTAGTGTGTGATGTTGATGTCAGCACTGTCATGTGTATTGCTCTACTGTCTAATAGTGGCACCACTGTTATTTGTTAGTATGTATTGGACAATAGTAGTGTAGGTATTATTGTTTCTGTGTTTGTTGCTTATTATCACAGGTAATCCTGACAGTGAAAGTGTGGGACTTCTATTACCTGATGTCAGAGAATCAGCAGACTCTGATGATGATGATGATGATGATGATGATGATGATGATGGCTAAACAGAGGCACAGCTGGAAGTGCAGAGGTTGAATCTGACAAAGAGGTTGACATACAGCCATCCCCTGAAATTCCATCAAACACAGCTAGTAGGCCTACACCTACCTATTCCAACAAGCCGTCAGATATTGAACAGGTGAAGGACAAAACAATCAATAAGGTAAGTGTGGGTACTATGGCTTTAGCGCCTGTTAACTCTGGCCCTAGTCAAAGTGTGGGTGAGGTGCCATGCAGGAGGGTTTTTAGGGGTGCTTAGAGGAGGCCTGCTGTCCATCCTTCATCTGATCCAAGTGTCTCTTCCTGTACCACTCAATGTATGTTTAGGGCCATCATGGAGGCACAGGCACATTCCCATAGGTGCTCGAGAGAAATGCTTAGGGTTGTAGATGTGGCACAGGCTGACATGCAACTGCCTCCACCATGTTACCAATTCACTGGATCAGATGAATGACACATTAGAATGAGCAGTGTCTGTGATGGAACATCTGCTTTGAGGGGGACGGCATCCTCATGGGCGTAGGTCAGCTACATCATCTGCTGTTAGCCAACATGGCCATGCCCGATCACGCTCCCATAATGGCAGTACATGAGCTGTCAAGACCCAGACATGGCAGTTCATGGGGTCGTGGACCTGGGCGTACTTGTGAGAGGAGCTTGACGGAAAATATCAGTCGTGTTTAGGTAGCAGCAGTGCATCTGACCATGGACATGCCAGTGCAACTCCTGGCAGAGCCAGTTCTCATGGTCAGGGACAACAACAATGAACTGCCACCTCTACCTTGCATGGCTCACACCTGTTTAACATACCAAGGTGTAGAGCTAGTGCAGAGCTTGGCTGTGTTCATGCAGACACTCACATACCAATTTCATCTAGACGACCCTTACAGACACACACAGCAGTTGCATGGTTCAGCCATGCAGCTCAAAACTCATTTTGTCTCGCTAGTCATTTGTTACTTTATCCAAATATCTTACTCACACACATTCACCGACCTTTTGTGCCAGCCTAGGCATCCTGCCTTCCAACACCCGTGCAAGTGATGATAACAATGTCATATCACTGTTTTGTTTCTTTTGGATTCAGGGATATATATATGCTTTGTGTCTGATGATCAGGGTGCATACCTGACATAGTGCTTAGTATATCTGCATTTGTGATGTTGAACTGGTAATTGTGCCTTTGACTTATACTGATCTTAGAAAGTTAAACAGTTGATGGCATCAAAATTTTCCATCTTTATTGTTAATGATCTTGTGAGAGTTGTGAAGTCTAAAACTGCAATGTGTATCATTACTTTCTAAATTTTCTCTTTACTGATTTTCCAGAGCTTGGCTGTGTTCATGCAGACACTCACACACCAGTTTTACCTGGAGGACCCCTACAGACACACACAACAGTTACATGGTTCAGCCATGCAGCTCAAAACTAATTTTGTCTCACTGGCCATTTCTTGCTTTATTCAAATATATGGGGCTAAACTGAGGGCATGAAGTGACTTTCACTGTTTTTGAGAGGTATGACTGTGTGAATCTTTGAGGCCTGAGGCCTACTGCTTAATAATGGACACATATAAGTCAAATAAGTCTCTGCTGTCACATGTAAGGTAATTTCTGGACAAATCACCCACCTTTTACTTGATTACACTACAAAGTAACAACATATATGGATATGCCAGTCATTCATATTATTACACAATACACTCCAGGTTCACCACTTACCTTGTAAATCCAGCGGTCGCAACAGTTTTAGTTCAGGGTTGACTCTGTCTAATGCAAGCAGTACATAACCAATGCATGGGGAGGTAAAGGTTGTGAGAGTTGCCTGGCATCAATGTTACTATATGTATGTGCATAGGAGGAAGGTTTTAGGCCCTTAGGTGGTGAGTGACTGTGCTGTGTGTTGTCTCTTAGCCAATGCGAGAGCATATTGAGCATGCCTACATCTGCCTACACCCAGAGCAGCTGCTGCTTCCCCCTCTGACTCCTCACCTGTGTGTGGCTGTGATGACCTTGCCATTGGTGGTGGGATGTGTGTTCTTTCCCCTTGTTGATCCTGCTGTAGATGTTTTCCCAGGATGATGTTGTGTATCATGGCACATACTGTGAATATTTCAGTACATGTCCATAGATGGTACTGCAGAGCTCCCCTAGATGTATCTAGGCACCGGGACTGTGACTTCAGCAGCCCAAACACATGCTCTATGATATTTCTTGTTTGAGAGTGTGCCTCATAATGGCGTTCTTAGTAGATGTGTGCATTTCTGATGGGTATCATCAGCCAAAGTTCCAGTGCATAACCTACATCCCTCAGTAAATGACCATGTGGGATATCCCCTCAGTGAACATCTGATATAGTCGGGAGGTGTGCCAGATATATCAGTCACAGTTACTACCAGGGTTGCCAGCATACATATTCAAGATGATTCCCTTGGAATTACACACAACTTGGCAGTTACTAGAGTGAAAACCCTTTCTATTAATGTAGAACCTTCCCTCTTCTCCGGGTGGTGCCTCTATATGTGTACAATCTATGACACCCAGTACTCCAGGGTAGTGTAGTACAGGGTAAAACTCCTGCATATTTCTGGGTCTATCCTCAGGAGTACAGAGAAAATATATGTGGTTGTTAACATGTTGGAGCATAGCATTCAAGATTTGATGGAGGATCCTGTATGCTGATGCCTGTGACACCCCCAGCATGTCCCCTGTTGGTCTCTGATAGGCACCCATAGCTAAGACTCTAAGTGCTACACATACCTTTGTCTCCACTGGGAGGGGTTCCCCTTGGTTTTCCCTGGCTCTGAGTTGAGGATGAAAGACGTTGCAGACTTCCTGTAGTGTGTCTCTATCCACCCTGTAGTGCTCTACAATTTCCACATCATGTAGATTGTGATAAGTTACACAGAGTCTGAAAACTTCTCCTTCTTGGCCTTGGTCTATTAGCAGCAGCAGCAGCAGCAGCATAGACTTCAGCCTGTTGCACATACGCATGAATGAAAGCAACAGGAGCCACTAACATTCTTTCTGTGTGGACTCCTTTCTGTGGCTGTATTCCAATAGGTTTTGGAATTTGCAGGGAAAAACCAGCACTGAGTCCAGATGGTTGCTTTATAACTTGTTGAATAGCTCCTCCATGTTGAATTGGTTGATTAGCATACAATTCAGCTGTTTATGCTGTTATTTGCATGCCACAGTGTTTACCTTGTTTATGTGGCTTACTGAATCCAAAACACTTTGTGCAACGAGCACACTGTGGAAATGGACCGCCGTGTAGGCTTTACTCATTCTGGCCAAGTGTTTTTAACATTATAAAGATTCAGTAATATGTATATATAATTAACTACTAACAGTTTGTTGCAACATTGCCCAGATGCAGCCTTTCTTAGAAGTGCATTATTTACTTTGGTGTACTCTGAATATTTAATGGATAAATGCCTATGTTTCTAAAAATGGACAAAAAGTATTATTTGTCAGACAGTATATTTAATAAGAAGAATTAATGTAAGTTATTCACTGGCCTCCAAAACTATATCAGGTCAAAGAGCTTGTTTATAAACTTACAAATTAATCATGCATGCTTAAATAATTCTGTAGTAGTTAATACTTTTATTTTAGTGGTCGTTTATTTTGGTCATACTTTGGAGAAACCCTTTCATTTGCATTTCCTGGAGTTAAATTGTTTTTGGGGTGGTTATAGAATAGAGTATATCTGAATTTTTTCATCTCTCAACAGACGCTACTAGCTGGATTCTGAACTTGACATGCAAAGGTCCTTAGGCTTCTGCTTTTTTTCTTTCGGTAGTATCTTGGATGAAGGTATGTTTTGTACACAGTTGTTTTGTCCTTCACAACCAAACTATTCATCCTACAGATGGTGCCAGCAGAAGGTTGTACACCAGCAGCAGGACAGGGAGCATTGCTACTAATTATTTGTAGGTAATGACACACAACCCAAAGCCAACAGTGCAGGTTAAAAGCAAATTATAGGGGTGAGGGAGTGTTTCACTTCATACTACAGAATGCTAAAGTAGCCTAGGTAGAAACTTGCTCATAACTGTTAGCCTAGCTAATTAGCCTCATTTATCTTGATGCTTGTTTCCTATTAGAAAGTGTAAGACTGCTGATGCATGATACGATTTTCCAGTTTTCACTGACTTGGAGACAAATTAAAAGTTATGCTCTACTAGGAAAGCACAGTTTTTACTAACTGTATGACAAATGCATGGTTTCAAGTTTAATTAATATGCATAAAGTTGCTTGGCAGGTGAGGGTACACTGAGTCCACATAGCTCTCAACCACTTAGCACAAAAAAATCTAGATAAAGCCAAACATAATTGGGGTACAAAGCCCCAAAATAGGTACAACATTTTAAATATTGCTCTTATAAATTTAGGAAGCTGCTAAAATAAAAGATTTTGTGTTACCATGCATTTTCTGAAAGATATGAAATCTGAAAGTCAAACGACTGCCATTATTTAGTGAATTCAGTCTTCACCGATTTGCCACAAATATCCAGAACATCACAATTTTTATGTGGAAAAGACCAAAAATATGAGGCAAAATTCTGGACATTCTGTGAAAATCTGTACAGTTGAGAAGTATGCCCTAGGACCTGGATAGCATCTAAGTACAGTCAGATTGATAAGCTATTTTGAAGTTATTTGAAATAAAATATCTCATTCCTGAGTCTGTCAAAGCTGAATGTTTGATCTGTGCTCTGCACATAAGAAGAAAATCATCAGAAAAATAATATTGTAAGTAATGCAGCATATTGTTAAAAAAATGGACATGGAGGCCATTGGCAATTGCCCCTTCTGCTTATGGATGATTACATAAGGAGTTAACCAGACAGGTTACCCAAAATAGTGAGCATTCCTCCATGAGTGCTCAAAACGGCTATCAAGATATTGAGAAGGACATTGTATTTATGATGCACAGTAGAGCTCACCAACAGACATCACATTCTACATGGAAACACTGCTGCTACACAGTCAACATGATATTACTAGAAATACTGTGTTTTAGACTAATACAAATGTTAGAATTCCTAAGCATACAATGATTTAAACATTAACACCTTGCAGATTAAATGTTTCATTCTGGAAACACTGGCTTGTACATTATGAGCTAAAATGACTACTGCAGAACTATTGTATTTCTTCGTAAATAAGACTTAACCAGAGAATAAGGCCTAGCATGGTTTTCCAGGGTGGTCATGATATAAGCCCTACCCCAAAAATAAGCCCCAGTTAAAATCGTCAACAACACATGACAGACGTGTTGAATTATAAAATAATACTATTAACACCTGTTGACTGAGGTTATCATACTCTGCTTGCATTTTCGGACCATTCGGACACCCAACTTCTTCTCTTTGCAGAAAGTGATAAGATTTTTTCCCTGGGAGTCCTCCATGATTCTTACTGTAACTCTAATCATCACTCACACTTGATGGTTGAGATCCTTGGCCCATAAACACTGGCAGATGCACTTTAATTGGTCAAAGTACAGACAATGCGCATAAAGCGCGCGCACTTGATAACGAACAGCTGTGGTTGTGTCTTCTTAACTGTCACCATTTTGTGTTGCCACTCCAGTCTCGTAAGTCTTCAATTAACCCCCCCCAGACAAGATGAGTGCAAAAAGAAAGAGCTATTCAGTCGAGTACAAGAAAGGAATCGTGGAGGACTCCCGGGGAAAGAATCTGACGGCTTTCTGCAAAGAGAAGAAGTTAGATCTCCGAATGGTCCGAAAATGGCGAGCAGCATACAATAACCTCAGTCAACAGGCCAACAAGGGAAATGTTAAGAAATGCAAGTGTGGATCGGGTCGGCAATCATTATTTCCTGAGCTGGAAGACATCATCTGTGAATGTATTGCTAACAGAAGAGCAAAGGCTTTGGTTGTGCACAGGGCTGATATTCAAGCATTTGCCCTTGCAATGGCACCACAGTTAGAAATATCCCCAGGAGAATTCAAAGCATAACAACATTGGCTGGATGGTTTCCTTCAGTGATATGAACTGTCTCTAAAAAGATCAACAGCACTGTTCAAGCTGGAAGATACAGAAGTTATTAAACGTGCACTTGCATTCAAGTCCTTTGTTGATGGCATCGACTTTTCTAAATGCCAACTCTCCAACATGATTGCTATAGATGAAACTGCAGTGTTTATGGGTCAAGGATCTCAAACAACAATTGATCAGAGGGGTGAGTCGGCAATCTACATTCCCTCCACTGGTTACGAGAGTGCACATTACCTGTATTTTGGCAATTCGTCTAGATGGAAAGAAAACCCCACCTCTAATCATTAGTAAGGGCAAGAAAGATAAGATTGAATGTGTTTCAGGCATTTACATTCTTGAAACCAAAAAAGCCTGGTGCACACAAGTAGTTATAAGGAAGTGGGTCAATGTAATGCTGCCACTTGTTTTGCGAGGTGGCGAAAGAGGTCTGCTAGTCTGGGATTCAGCCAGCACTCACCACACTAAAGACATGAAGAAATTCCTTGTACGGAGAAGAATAGATCAAATAATGATTCCCACAGGAATGACTGCCTATCTTCAGACTCTTGATATTGCAATAAACAAGCCATTCAAGGACCATTTGTGCATGGAACTCAATGACTACATTGAAAATAAAATGGAGAGAAATCAGCATGGAAACTTTGTGAACCATAGCCTGCAAGAGGTTGTGACTTGGGTGAAAAATTCATTGGATAAAATCACTGACAGCTGTGTTCCCAGTGCACTACGAGCAGGCTACTTGGACAAGCAGTGCTTATTTAAGGAGAGCTCTATTGCTAGGCATAACAGATTGGGACCAATGTTTCTATAGGAAATGGAGTCGCAAGAAATTCCGGCCGGAATTCAGGTGTTGGAAACTTATGACAATGTTCCAGAAGAAGATGACATGACTGTATTTGAATAACTTTTCCATTATCGGGACAACAGAATGGATGGCTTCTGCTTTCAGTTTTATTCCCTTCTTCCAACACATATGTATTGAGATTTTTCTGCACTTTCTGTTAAGCATGAAATATTGCACTGTGAAAGCCAAAGTATAGATATTCTGAAGTTGAAATATTTGTTGCACTGTTTATGTAGATTTCTCACACAACTGTTAACGCATTACATAGAACTGTTGCCCAATAACAGAAAAGTACCAAATAAATGTCAATTGTGTACATGAATAAATGTCAATTTTTGTACATGAATAAATGTCGATTTTTGTACATGAATAAATGAATAAATGTAGATTGTTGTATGGGGAGGGTAAATAAGGCATCCACTGATAATAAGCTCTAATGCATATTTCGGCAGGGGAAAGAGTATAAGACCCGGTCTTATTTTCGGGAAAATACGGTATCAGACTACTCCTGGATCCATTTGTTGTGAAATAATAACTGCCTTTCTGTATAACAGAAGTAATAAAGTACATAGCTCTAAATCAACATCTGGAATACGGTAATTGAGACCTAGTATGTATTTGTAGCTAATTCCATCATTCTATGATATGGATGCAAATGTTGCAGTTGCCATTTCCACTCAGATTATCAGAATTCAAAATAAAATTCCAAGTGCACTTTTTTATGTGGATTGTGAAGCCCACCCGTATCCCTATGCTAAGGGTTTTAGTCCTGAATATGTTCTTGAGTACGTTTAGTTTATTATTTATTAAAAGTTTTTAAATGCTTGTCCAAACAAGTTGGAGGATGGCATAATGGTTAAGGTGTTTACCTTACAGACTGAAGATGCAGGGTCTGATTCTCACAGGGAGTAAATTGCTAGGCTTAAAATGGCTCACAAGGGGAGTTAGCTTAGTACTAATCTATAATCCTGTCCCAGAGACTTCCCATGCTCTGGAACAAGATTCCTATCTACATTAGGCAGAGCTCTTTGCTAACCCTCTTCAAGAGAAACCTTGACGAGTGGATGGGAAACAGAAAGTTTAGCCCAGAGATCACTTCAATGGCTCTGCTGGACAGAGGCACAGGGAACTAATCTAAGGGGGCGGCGAAAGCCATCACATTCTGGCTAGGCTTATAAATGCCTTCGGACAGATAGCCTAGTATCTACCTATGAACCTCTAAGCATGATGCAAAATAAACATACATAAAATTTAACTTGTAGCAAATAGCATATTATAAATAATATAAGTAGGCAAAAAAAAAATCAGTATTTCACATTGCAAACGGTTAAGGTAAACCAACAATTGTTATTTATAGCACACAGGCATAGATCGTTTGCGTATCTTACTTCCTGAAATGTAAATGAGTTTTGCCTACTTGCTGTAAGTGACCATCAGTAGAAAAAATAAACTGTAGCTTGGACATCACTTCAGTGAGACAGTTTAGAAATGAGTCCAGTCTTTTATTATTGACACTATGTATTTTGAGTTGACAGATTAATATGACTTCAAATCTTTAGAATTAAAAGTATGTCACTGTATTGATTAGTGTTATTTGTTGATTATAATCCACCACCTTCTTCCCACCCTTCAATTACACTACGATGAAGCCCGAGATGATAAAGCCAACTAGACTTTTCTGTTTACCAAACTGTTGTTGAATAAGGGACTGTTACGAAATCCACTGAAGTAATGAGAAAGAGGATACCTGCTGTACTGATAGAGTTTGTTGGGGTCAGTGCACAACCCTGGGAATTGAAACATAATGGATTATGCAGTGGAGAAAGGGAAAATAACTGTATGGGGGTGTATGATGTCTGTCATCTTAGAGCAAAGTGTTACTCACCAGCGCCTGAAAGAACAAGGTAACAAAGCAGGAAATATTTGGAGGCCATAACCAGCTAGAGCAAAGTGATTGTGAGTATAAAAAGATGGGATGTTGTGAAAACAGATCTGGTACCTTTCTGAGAGTCTAAAATTTCAGTCAGCAATTTCTCTGCATTCAGCTGCAAGTTTTCTGTAACTTACAGCACTGGGATCAACACATTATGAATTGCACAAAAGAGAGTTAGAAAATAAGTGCTGTTATTGTGGTACAGAAGACAACTTCAGAAATAAAGTTTACTTTTTTGAAGAAATTTAGTGGGTATGGAATGCAAATGAATTTGAGTGTATGTTGTGTATGGGAAAAATATTTGCAGGTAACTTTGTCTAGGTGATGGTTACTTACAGCATGGAAGGCATACACTTTTTTTTCAATTAGGGCAATGATTGCATCTCACATTTTACCTGAGGTATGGTACATTTTTGTCTTTGTTGGTGTAACTACCAGTAATGTTATTTCCACATAGCCTCTGCCTACATGCTATAGGTGAATACTGTTGCTAAACCTGCTTAAATAGACTTAAGGGACATCCTAAAGGAGGCCTCCAAGCCATAAGCCCATATCAATAAATGTAGCTGATTTCAGAGGACTAGAACAAAAGATGCAAAAGATAGCTGGCTAAACATTTAAGTCAAAATCTGGGAACAACTGTTTCCCTGTAATACACAAGAGGCCTGATGCACTTAGAGGCAGAAAATCTTTCAAATGTTCAGAACCCAGACCTCCAGTAAGGTAATGGCCTTTGGTTGCACTGGGTCAGGAGTGTGTTTTAAAAGGGCTCCACCACCTGCTAAAATATTATTGTAAGATCTTGAGGAATTCCAACATATCTATGTTATCTGGAAAACCTACAAATAGAAAATTAAGCCATACAAAGGAAAAGTTGCACCAAATAAAGGCTTTAATACACCACATGATGGAGACAGGAGTACCGGTGTAAGGAAATGCAGACACATTGAATTTGTTAGAGCTAACCAGATGTACACAGAACTATTTAAAATAAGTGGAACGCTGCATAAGTATATTGCTTTGAATAATAAAAGACTGCAAGAAATAGAGGAAACATTAAACCAGCACTCTGATGAAACTGAGACATTCTGTAAAATAGAAAAGGAGCTGAAGGAAAGATTGGCTGAACAAGAAGCAAGGAATGAGGAATTAGCAATGAAGCTTGCAGATCTGGAAGACAAAGCCAGACATGAAAACCTCAGATGTATGGCTGTTCCCAAAAATGCCAAGAGCCAGGACTACATGTTTTTTCTAATCAAAACTATTCACAAATAGGTAGGCATTGCAGTACAACAAATACAAATAGAAAGAGAGCACAGAGTGAACATCCTGTGAGTGAGCAACAGGAAACAGCTGATACCTATCCTAGTAAAGTATCACTCTCTTCAACTAAAAGAGGAGATACTCTCCAAGTTGTGGCAAATGGGCAAGATCCTAAAAATAGATGACAAGAAAATATTTGTCAATTATGACTACTCTAACCATACAACAGCCAGAAGAAATATGTTAATCCAATGTTTTCATATCTGTAGACAGCAGAAACTACACTTCAAGCTTGTCTGCCTGGCTGTCCTGAGGATATTCTACCCACTGGGAATGAAAACATATTTTGATGCCTCACCATCTTGCAGAACCTGAATAGGACAGCCAAGGATTTGGAACATGATAATTCCCAGCCGTCTTCAAAAGAAGTTACCACAAATGAACCCATGAGGGAAAAATTAACAAGAACCCCAGCAAAACCCTTTCTGCTTTTGAAAAAAAAGCTACCAGTTGACCATTCAAGATCATACTAGAATTAGAAAGGTTGTACATCAGACAATATGGATATTATCCATGAAAAAGGGAGCATTTGACTATATGTAAATAACTCTTTTTCTAGTGACACTGGTGATGATAGAGGATGCCAATGTTAAATTATATCTACACACACACACACACATATATATATATATATATATATATATATATATATATATATATATATTTACAGCCCTCCTCTGGGTCAGTAATCACCTCTATCCTCACCACTGACACTGATGGGGAATGTTCACTTAGAATAAAAATAGCTACACACTGTATTTTCAGATGCAGCTCTCTGCACCAAGCACAATTTCCTTTAAGAGCACACAGCAAGCACACTCCAGTCCTGGGACTGAGTTTTTCTCTCCCAGTTGCAACTAAGACTCCACCATTCTCTCTGCAGAAATCAGTGCTCTGTGTCCCTGTTCCAAGTAGCTGACACACACTTTTTGAGATTTGATTTTCACACATCTGGGAAAGGCTGTCACAGATTTACCCATTATGTCACCTCCACCCAGACTATAAGGTAGATTCACTGGCACCAGCCTGCTACTTTAAGGCTCTTCCCAGGGTACCCAATTACTCTTAGAAAAATGAATACTTATGCAAATTGTAGTGTTAACCAATTGGCAAAACTTTCAGGAGTGTGAAGCCACAGTGCCACCAATTAAATGCAATTACTCTCAAAGGTTAAAATATGTTCTAAAGACCAGCCACAGTGAATAGTATAAATATATCTAATAATAAATAATAACATAGAAAACATGAAAATACTGAATACCTATTTACAATAAACACCAGAGTTTCAATTCACAGGGAATATAAAAATAACACAGATGGAGAGACTTACACAGATACGGAAAAATTATACATTTAGCTAATCATACTATATTTTCATAACTGACTGAAGGATTACTGTCCCCTGCTTACTTGCTAAAGCAAGACAAGATGAAGTGGGTGAGTGGTCTTGTCAGTTCCAACACACAGTGCTGAGTGTCACTGTCACATCTTTCACAAATATCTAAATATAATTTCAGTGCTGGCTACAGAATGACAACACATCTGGTCACCTGACTCAGTGGCTCCCACAGTACCCCCTCACTAGCAACTTGAGACAGGATCTGGCACAGATGTGTCACAATACACACCTAGAACATTGCTAATGTTTATTCCAGCATTTGAAGACTGCAAAACAATTCCAGCCTTTTCATCCTTCTTGTAAAGACTAAACAGCCATTCTCTGGTACCTTAGGGTAGCAATTAGTTCACCACTAAAGACAATAAGTGCAGGATTCTAGCCCAGACATTGCATCTCTGGCTGCATTCAGCCCTGTGAGATAACATCTTTATAGTCTACACCAAGTAATTTAATTTCAGGCTATTTTTCTAAGGTTAGATGGGCTCAGCTTAATCCCTTCCATCCCAGCAACCTCTTTTAACATATATACATTTCATCAGTTACAATACAGTCTGACATACATGTAGATTTTTTTTCTGTCCAGCAGGACCCATTGTTGATACATTTTTTTTACACAAGCAACTTTACAAATACATTTTTATACAAGCATCTGCACAGATCAGTTTGATATTCAAATTACATAAAATTCCTTACAAAACTCCAGTTAGTTATGCTGGCATATGTTATACATGCACTGCCCTAATCTCTCTGGCATAGCTGGCACTATCTCACATCACACACTCACACACACACACACACACACACACACACACACATATATATATATATATATATATATATATATATATATATATATATATACACACACACACACACACACACACACATATATATATATATATATATATATATATATATATATAATTATTGCTTTTACTAATGACCCTATACACAAGCTGATTTTCATAGATTGTGATTTAGTCCTCTAATATTTATGACCTTAAGAAGTGCTGACTAATTACTTAAAACCTTAACAAAAACTTTAGACACAAGGTACACCCATCCTCTTCACAAGTTTTAAGATGGAGACAAAGCACCCCTAGTCCTGTGAATTCATGTTTACTTTTGAACTTGTCAAATTGAGGCTCATGTAAACATGCTTACACCAAAAGGCATTGGGAGAGTTTTCCTCTGACTAACTCTTTTATTAGGGACTCAGAAGATTATAGCAGCCATTGGAAAAGGGTCTTCTACTTACATCAAGTGGCTAACTGACAGCCCCCATACCCATTTGTCTGAACCTTCCCTGGGCCCTCCAGAAAAGTAGATTTGTTCATTTATTTCGGAATCTTGCTATGGGAGGGCAAGAACTAGAGAGATAAACATTAGATTTTTGGCTGGATATCCCACTCTGCTTTGTCAGTTTTCCATGACAGCTGTACCCTGTCAAAATAGAAATGAAGGATGAGGATACTGTGTAAGCTGATGGGACTGCAGTCTTAGATGGAAACAGTCAAGGGCAGGGAGTCAGGTAGTAGTGTGGGTTTTTTTATTTCTATTTTCTATAAAAAGTTTATGTCTCTATTTTGCAATACTGCTAGGTTGCTTGAATCGTATCTCCATGGCCACAACAAAAACTCAGTTGGCTAAAGAGAGTGTCACCACTCCACATAAGTTGGGAGTAGCTAGAAATCAGTAAGCGTGGAAGCTAAATATGGAAAATTCTTCTAAAGGAGAGGATAGGGTGCAGCTTAAATGTTAAATATCGAAGGATGGTGAAAAAAACGGGTTATTCATTTTTAATACATGGCTACAATGCAGGGCATGGCCTTTTTAGTAAGCACAGTAGGCTGTGGGCAGTACTGATATATAATAGGTTATATACACATGTACTCAGATGACCTAGATTCGACACATCATAGAGGTAGATCGGGGGTAGCAGGCATTAGCCACATCACCAAACTAGAGTAACTAGCTCCAGAAAAAGGAGCTGCAAAGGAAGTGCAGCAATTTGTAAATAGTTAATTGTTTTTTTTTTGTTATTTATTTGTTTTTTTAAAAAAAGGGGGGAAGAATAAAGGAGAAGTTCAGGGATCTTGGTTTTGAATTAAGCTTTTATGTTCTGACTTACAGGGTAAATATTTATTACACAGGCTCAACACAAGAAATAAACAAACTATTAACTATGAGGGTATATCCCAAAATAATTCTGCTGCCCTTCTTAGAAACACTAATAATATGCCAAGGTAATGAAATAACAACTGAGAGAGACAAAGAGGAAAGTTATAGGAACAGGAAAAGATAAGGACAAACAAAGGAACAAATAATCACTCAAATAATGCAATTATACAGCCAAACTGGAATATAAGCTGTCTCTACCCAAGACTGGAACAGACAGTCAAGAGGAGAAGGTTAACACTTGCACCACACCTCCAGCCACACACAGACCTACTAAAACAGCACTGGCAAAAAATACACATAAATACACAAAATCATACTCGGAGGCTCTAAATAAAAACCTGCAAAAGCATCAGAGACCTCCAAAGCAGATACCCAAACAACCTGCACCTCCCGTCACAAACCAGACAACACATAAAACACAAAATCAGTGTGCCGCATAATCACTGCCCTTAAGGTGAAGTAACATACCTAACACACTGGTAATAGGTGATTATATAGTCAGGCACACTGATATCCCACTCACTAGGCTGAACAAGCAGAAGGTTACTATTAGCTGTCTGTCAGGAGCCAGAATCCGCCACATAACACAAGCACTCAGGTCACTCCAGAACAAGTACAAATATGACTCTGTCATTGTTCATGTTGGTGTGAATGACCTGAGATGTACCTCCCTGGACTACATGAAAAGAGACATGGAAGAGCTCTCTGATCATGTAGTCCAGGCTGGTATGACCCTGACCCTGAGTAGCATCCTGCCCTCACCAAGAATGTTACCTCAGTATAAAGAAAAAAATGATCAGTTTCAACAATTGGCTAAGCTTCTGGTGTCATTCAAAGGGGATCCAGTGTCTGTCAGCCTGGGATGACATGCTCAACAAGCTGTATTGCTTCGCAAGAGATGGCTTGCACCTGTCACCCCTAGGCTTTCGAATACTAGCCAAGGCTCTTGCTGCCCCCATAGTGCCTTTTTAGGCAAGGCTGAAAAGTCAAACTCACCTCTGTAAACAGCATAATTAACAAAAAGCTGAGGGTTATGTTACTCAACGCCAGGAGTTTAAATCTCAAAATGCACATGCTCGAAGCACTCTTCAGTGTGGAGAACGTCAACATCTATGCAGTAACTGAAACCTGGTTCAAGGCTCAAGAGAGCACCCCAGCACTACCAGGCTACAATTCATACCATACGTTTTGGCCACAGAACATGGACCGAAACACAAAAGGAGGAGGTGTATCCATATTCATCAAGGATACCTACACCTCCAGGTTAGTGGTGCAGCATGATACCTCTGAGATCATCCATGTGCAACTAACATCGGGCAAATCTGCAATGCAAATTGTGGCCTGCTACAGATCACCCACCATGACCCAGGACCACCACTCCACCTTTCTGGAGACACCGGAAAACATGAAGGTCCTACCGAACACCCTGATATTGGGCAATTTCAATTACCCTACCATTCACTGGGAAAACTACTCGAGTACAAACTCCCAGGCCCAGTGCTTCCTGGAATTCATCAACTCAAATGCCCTGGATCAGCTGGTAAACTCCCCTACCAAAGGTGAAAACATACTGGACCTGGTCATCACCAACATGGACGACAGGTGTTCCACACTGGAGGTCAACCCGTCACTGGTTAGATCAGACCATAAACTAATCACTGTTGATGTCCACACCCCACCACACTCCCAACTAAGGAAACCACAGTAAAAAACTTTTCTAAAGCAAACTTCACCTTACTTAAGGCAGGGGTGGTAAGTTTCACAGCCCCCATGCTAAAGGATAATGCTGCCCAAGATGCAGAAACCTTTATAAATGCACTCTATGAGCACCTACAAGGATGCATGGTTCATGCCATCCCTAGCAAAACCAAGACTCACTCCTCAAAGAGAAGGAAACCAGTTTGGTGGACCCCTGCCATAAACAGGCTATACATAGAAGGAGGAAACTAGTTCAGAAAAAAAGCAAATCCCAAGAAGGAAATAAATCCCTGATTAGTATCAGTAAGAAACTAAGGTCCCTCATAAAATCATCCAAGGCTAACTTCGAAAGAAAAACAGCCAAGGATTCAAAAGATAACCACAAAGACTTCTTTAGCTATGTTAAGAATCTAAGTGGCAACTCGCAGATATGCACTAAACTAGTGCAAAATAGCACAAAATATACTGAACCTACTGATATTGCCAACATCCTGCAAATAGATTCAGTGCAAACTTCACCCCCTTCTCACCCTCAAAAGGGCCCACAACAATATCAGAAAAGTTTAGTGTCCCAGAAATCACAGATGCACAGGTGAAAATAGCCCTTTTAAAAGCAAAAAACACAGCATCAATGGGGCCAGATGGTGTCCCAGGCTGCGTCTTGCACGAACTGCAGAACAAACTAACCCCCCAACTAAACACGCATTTCAACCTCAGCTTCTCCACAGGCTACGTGCCCATAGAATGGCGCACAGCAACGGTTATTCCTCTCCACAAAGGAGGGGCCACAACTGACCCTGGTAACTATCGCCCCATAAGCCTGACTAGCCTGGTCTGCAAAGCTATGGAGTGAAAAACCATGGAACTCATTAACAAAGACAATGGGAACATCCAAACACTTGTTACGGGCAGATCATGCCTACTAAATCTGGTTGACTTCTTCGAGACAGTCACCAAGGCCATAGACGAGGGAAAGGTGGTTCACACAGACTACCTTGACTTCGCCAAGGCTTTCAACACCATTCCCCACTTGGGTATTACAGAAAAACCCACCAGCCAGAACATAAACCCCTACATCATGAGATGAGTTGACAACTGGCTCAGACAGAACTCACACGGTAAGAATAGTGGGCTCCAGGTCCAACTCTAAACCAGTTACAAGTGGTGTCCCGCAAGGCTCAGTCCTGGGACCCCTACTGTTCGGCATATACTTCTCAGAAGTACAGGCAAACACAGGAGGACTATGGCTAACCAAGTTTGCCGATGACTGCAAACTGGGAGCCATAATTGACTCTCCGGCTGACACGGACATCCTCCAAAAGGGCCTTACTGAGATGGACACCTGGTGTCAATTCATGGCCTCAAGCTAAATGCCACAAAATGCATAGTCATCCCATTTGGGAAAACAAAACACCCATGAATTACCACATAGGTGGCAGCCCCCTTAATACAAAAGAGTTAATAAGAGATCTGGGGACCCAGGTAGATAGTAATCTCTCCTTTGACAATTATATTGCCAAAGTAGTTAGGAAATCATTCTATGTGGCCCATCTAATTACTAAAGGGTTATAGTGCCCCTCTACTCGTCACTCATCAGACCCATCATAGAGTACAATGTCCGACTGAAAAAACTCCGGCTTATACTCAGTGGCATATCGCTTACTCAGAGGTGATCTCTTCCTGACTTACAAAGCGATGTCCAACTCAGAATTGATGGACGTGCTCCACCTAAAGAAATCCAAGTCACTATGAGCCACGCACTCTAGTGAGATAAATCTCGCCACAACAATAAATAGAATATACTGGAGGGATAGATTCCTGTCACAGAGACTTTGCATGCTTTGGAACAAAATTCCAAACTACATTAAGCAGAGCCCCTCACTAACACTCTTCAAGAGAAATCTTGATGAGTGGATGGGTAACAGAAAATACACCCCTGGGATCACTTCATTGGCTCTGCTTGACAGAGGATCAGTTAATTAATTAATGGGGAGGTGAAAGCCAACACACTCTGGCTAGGCTTATAAATGCCCTCAGGCAGATAGCCTAGTACCTACCTATGAACCTATAACAATGGGTGAAATTAATATAATTTCTTGGAATGTAAGTAGTCTGCTAGATAAATGCAAGATGAAAAAGATTTTATCCTATATAGTAAAATGTAAAGTGAATGTAACAATGTTACAAGAAACACATCTGTCCTCTAATAAACACCAAACATTAAATAAGCATAACAGGGTGGAAGGTTACAATGCAGGGACAGAAAGAAAGAGAAAGAGGGGAGTACTGATACTGGTCCATAAGAATCTAGGAATACAAATTCAAGAAAAATGGAAAGACAAAGGAGGTAGATGCATAGCAATAACAGATTGGTAGTTGAGAATGAAGGTGACACTAGTGTTTATGTGTCCCCTAAAACAACTATAAGGAAGTTGAAATACCTCCTGGGAGAAATAATAGCCTTTAAAGAAGGCATTCTAATCCTGGCAAAAGACTGGAATCTGTTGTGCAGTACTGAGGTTGTATCAGGTGGTCCAAGAAAGCTAGCTTTGGGAAGAGAAGGGAGATTTCTAGGAAAATACACTAAAGTCTTTGGTTTTCAAGAAGTGAGAAAACTGAAAGTGCAAAGAAGTGATTTTACTTACTTATCAGCAAGTTTTAATTGTTTTAATGTATTTATTTATTAGTTAATTAAATGATTTTTAAGTATATAAGTAAGTGTTTGGGGGTAGAATATTGTTCTGATGAAGTCCGAAAGGTTTTGTAGGGACGAAAGCACTTAACCTGCATTGATTAAAGTTATCTGTGGAATTACTTGTTAAAATGCTTGTTTTTTATTGCAGACTACATGCTACTGTTTGAGTATGGAGCTCATTATATGAAACTACCAAAGGGTCAACTTCTTTCATTTTTTTTGTGGCTCTTTTTTCCAGAATTTTTTTTTTGTTATTTGGTTACAGCTTTTTCCCATGGTAAGCAACCAGTGGGCTGTTATCAGGTGTTTACCCTTTTCCCCATTGTGGTGCAATATCTGAACTGGTATATTTAGTTAGGGGGAGTGTGGGAGCACAGCCCTCCCTCCACTAGTGTGGGTTTTAAAAATGCTGTTTTTGTTGTGGTTGGTAGGTTGGCCAATGTTTTACTTACCGTGGGAAACAGTTTTGCAGAAATGATCGTTCGACGGATGAAGTTTCGACAAATAGGGTTTGACAAAGAGGCATTCGACATTTAGAGCATTCGACAATGTGATATAGATCCCTATTTAACCTCGAAACATTCAGTCTTTGTTTTTTTAATGATGATTGAATTATTTGTATTTAGATTTAAAGAAGCATCTAGTTGTTGGTGTGATAGTGCTTATCTTTTTTATTTGTTTTGAATAAAACTTTATGTTTTATACTCTGCCTTGTTGACTGGTTGTTCTGAGATATTATTCAGCATTGTGTTTGCCCAGTCTGGTCCAACATCTGGTCATCTTCTTTCTTTTTTTCCATACCAAAAGGTAGCTGAGCCAGGAGAGGGGGGAATCATATCTAAATAGTTTATCTATTCTTTAATTGTCTTCTTATGAATTATCTGACAATTTACATGCTTTAAAAATAATATTGGACACAATCTTAAAAACAACAGTAATAAGACCAGGTTTATGCATGGTGTCTCAGAGTACACAACATGTCTCATACTTTAAACTAATACATAGACATTTATGTTACTACAAGAATATATTACTCAGATTATGGAACATTTGTATGATTGTAAATGTTGGTTCTGGACTAGATGCTTATGTATAAATCAACAAATGCAAAGAAAAACAGCGAAATTTTAACATTTTTTGTAATAAATGACTCAGTCACCAGCATATTATTAAGTGCACCATACATGTGGATTGCACTGATTAGTAGCCATGTTAAAATTGCAATAAAAGTGTGAAACACAAAAAAAAATAATAATAATCATAACCCAGATCACTCAGTGCTTGATATGTCAGTAATAAATAAAGAAAATGATCTGGAATAGACTAGCTGCAGATAAAATACTAAAGGATTAATGTGACAGTAATGAGAACAACCCATCAAAAACATCAACACAATATTCTGCAACTTCTGCAGCCATGCCGTGTGACCATATAAAACCCCAAGGTAGAAAGCATTGCTGCAGTTTAAATGCGAGGACACTATGGCATGAATTACTGTAGTAAGTCTGAAGATATAATTGAGTTCCAGAGCTAAGAAATATTTCTTATATGAAAATAAAATGAAAACAGGTGACATATTGCACTTCAGTGCCAAACTTTCATTAAGATTAATGAAAAGATCACAGACTTATGAAACAAAGTTCAGTATATTCCAACATACTGAATAAAAAGGGAATGAAAAGGAAGAATGAGCCAAACATCCAGTGGCATGTACCAGCATCTCATCACAACTTCATAAATTAAGCTTTGGCAGGGTTGAGATTCAAGTAATGAATTGTAATGTAATAGATTTTCAACCCACCCACCATTTATTTAGGACAAGCAGTGTACCACCTCTGCCCTTGTGCTTTAAGTCCACTGGAAACATCCCTAAAGCATATAGACAGTAGGCTCATCCAATAGGCAGTCTGAGTCCTCTCAATCCACCCACCATTTATTTTGGGCAAACATTGTACTACCTCTGCCGTTGTGCTTTAAGTTAATGTTAGAGGCATGTAGTCTTCTGTGTATATTTTCTTCTGCATAGTGACTAGGCTGAAGACAAGTGCTTCATTGCCCTAGTTTATAAGCAATAGCCTTATAGTCTGCAAACCCTCCTCCACGGGCATCCTGCTGGTCAGCTTTTACTCTCTACTTCCTAACAAGTACTGACGTTTACTCTTACTGCTCTTATTCAAACAAATTCTTCCTGTTATATTTTCTTCACTTCTTCTAGACCTGCTGTTCTCATTATTTATATTCTTCTGTCTTTAATGGAACTGCATGCCTTCAAGGGACTCACCCTTGGTCTCCCCTTTCTTTCTTATTTCTCCTTCCCTGAGACAGTTACTAAACCATTTTCAGGTCTGGGCTAGTATTTGTGCACAATCAACATTTTCTCAATGCACTCAACTGTCTCTTTAGTGTATTTTAATTTTGCTACAAAAGTGTCCCTGCAAGCAAATAGATACGTATGCAACAGTGAAGTCTGCAGTTTGAACACCAGCCTGTGGGCTATATTTTTATGTAGATTACAAATATTATGGCAGCCTAAAACAAAGAATTGTGTCCACTATATCAGCTCCATTTTCTTAGACCACAGCAGTCCCACTGGTACTTTCTCCTTTAGCTGTGCTCTTGCCATCGTTTATAGCAGTCCACTGCCTCCCTTCCTCAACTTTATTTCTCTTCTTATGTAACCACTTTGAGTTCTGAACCACTAATTTTCCACAGCTGCACTACTGCATTCTGGCTTACTTTTACTCATTGTTTTGCTGATTTCTGGGGATTGGGGTGGCCTTTGGACTTTGCATTTCAAAGTCCATCGAAACCTACTTATAATATACAGTTGTTCAAACAGTTAAGTGCAATTTGTTACTGTTATCACCATTAGTCAGGTCAAGGTGATATTGGACTAACTCTTCTACTAAAACTGTGCCCTAGAGCAACAAAGTCAAGAATTTCATCAGTTAGCTCAGAGGCCTTTTAAACTGCATTGTTCCTTTTACTTTTCTCTCTCGGCAGATATGTGGCTGTTAAAGTTAAGTAACTGACTGTTTTTTTCTCTGTCTCTTTGCCAAGTTCAGTCTACAACATTCAAACTCTCTAACCCTCAGGCTCACTTTGCTCCCCTACCCTACTCCCAATTCCCACACATCCCCTCTGACTCTAAATGTATACTTCCATTGCATCGCCCATGTATTCCTCAAGCCAAATGCCATCAGTTCCCTACAGAAGAAAACAATCAATGGAATTGTTCCTATTAGTAACACCCACTCTTGTTTACCACCAACGACTCTCTATAAAATTGTCTTAATCCTTGACCCCTATAACTAGCAAATTACATCTCTACAACCAACCCAGTACCCTCCTAATGTTTTCTAATCCTAATTTGCAGCAAAGATAAATCCTAAATTAAATAAGATGCTCCTAAATTAGATTATTTTACTATTCCTTCTCATTCTACTAACCTTCATCACCAACTATCAAATCCACCTCCTTCAAATACCTAGGACTTCAACCAGTCTTCACAAAGACTATCAACATCTACCCAGCCTGCTTTTCTCCATAACACCCTCTCTCTACAAACAAACCATATCTGACTTATTTATATATAATATCTCAAAACTAAGTGTCCAAATGCACGATCAAATACCAAACCAAGACCAAAATATAACTGTCCACACTATTCCCTCTGTAAAATATCAGTTCAAAAAAATTAGCAGAGATATTCACCCCAACCCAGGTCCCATTGTTCATAAAACCATCACTTCTGACTCCAAAATAAACCAATAACCTAATACAACTAAGCAGAAAGCAGAACCCAAATTCATCTTACTAAATATGAACGTAATGAAATCCATGACACACATGCTTATCTTGCCACATACGCTCCTGATGTAGTCATAGTTACTGAAACTTGGTTAAAAAAATATAAAGGATAATGAGATCACCTGCTACCCCTCCCCGCTCCCCCCCACCCCCACCTCCAGATACAACATACTCAAGCATTACAAACAAAACAGGCATGCAGGTGGTGTAGCAATCATCTATAAAAATTCACTAACCATCACCTTATCACCTTACTTTGACAGGAAATACTCATATGTAACATTGCTGAACTTCTAATAACACTGCCAAAAATCAGCAATAGGAAAACTATATGTTTAACAGCAATTCATATACCACAAAGGAATAACACTGATACTGCTAAATGCATCTTGCATTGGCTATCCCACCAAATTAACCATGAAACTATAATTCTTGGAGACGTGAATATAGACTGTAACTCATAAATTCCACTACCCCCACTGAATCCATAACGTTTTTCAACTTCAGGCAATTAACCACACCTACTAGAAACAATAAAACTTCAGGGAGGCACTCAACATTAGACTGGATTCTTACAAACAAACCAGGCAAACTGACAAATGTAGGCTGCCTCTCAGAAAGTATAAGTGACCACATACCAACATATGCTATTAGAACTCACCATAACCTAGATAAACATATTATCTATTATCAAATGCAAAATACAACCAATTTCAGCAAAGATATTTTCAATGCAACACTAAAGCAACATAACTGGAATGTACTTGGAATGCCACTAGATAATGCTGTAGAAAACTTTAATAACATATTCTTACAGACCTTAAATAATCTAGCACCAGTCCGTAATAAAAGATTAAAGTCCAACCCTGCATCATGGCTGACAAAAGAAACAAAAAAAGACAAAAAGGGATAAAGCCTGGAAAACATGGTACAAAAACAGAACTCAAAATGCCTTCCAGCAATTTAGACATCTTAGAAACCTTACAAAACTCCATGTCAAACAGGATTAGCAAAGATACTATACCAGCCTACAAGACAAACATAAAAATAACCCAAAACATTTTGGTCATCACTAAATAAACTACTCCACCCTGGCAAAACCACAACTCCCTCTCCAAAAACAGGCAATATGGCAGACTCTATCCCCACACAGTTTAATTCCTACTTTATACAATCAATATTCACTCTCTTAGACACTAATATATCTGCCCCCATCTCTCTACCCCAGTCCAATCAAAACCACCCACAGCTCTTCAATTTTAGTCCAGAATCTACCTTACTCCTAAAGAAGTTGATCGTTAAACTAAAAACTACTTCTGTAGCTGTAGACCAACAACCATCAGACTATCTAAAAATGGCCACAAAAGTTATAGCCTTCCCTTATTAATAGGTTCATAACACAAAAAGGGTTCCTATTAAATCAGCAAATGCTTAAAATAGCGACTGCTGTTTAATCGACCCTCTTTATTCGAAATGGTGAAATCCCGAAAGCACGTAACAGCGATTTTTTTCCCAGGGAAAAAAAATCACTGGGCCTTTATCGGGACTTTGCCATTTCCACCATGGTGGTGCGATCTTGGAGTTGGTATATTTAAGTAGGGGGGGTGTGGGGGGCACAGCCTCCCCTACATCAGGGAGTGTGGTGGACGAAGCCCCTCTGTATTTTGTGTTTATTGTTTTTTGGGGTTTTTTGTGTAGGGAGCAGCGATTTTTTTTCCCCTGGGGAAAAAAATCGCTGTTCCGTATGTTCAGCATTTTGTTGTTTCGACATATTAGGGTCCATTATACAGAGTTCACTATGTTAAGCATTCGCTGATATAATATAGACCCCACAAAAGTATGTCCCATCACTGTTGAAAAAATCCTACATCATACCACTGCACAAAGGCAGCATATATACAGAGTTTAATAACTACAGACCAATAGCGATTCTCTCCCCCCTCTCCAAAATATTAGAGAAATACATCCATATGCAGCTGATGCAATACCTAACCTCAAATAACCTGCTATCAGAAACACATGGGTTTAAGCCCTAGCACAGCACCACTACTGCTCTACTACATTTTACCAATATAATAAACCAACATAGAAACAATGCTCTGCTTGTGTCCACCATGTCCTTAGACTTGTCAAAGGCATCTGATACTTTCTTGCACCAGCAAATGCTCGTTCGACTCTCCTCAATAGGACTTTCACAATACTCCTTATTGTGGTTTCTTTGTTACCTATCTAGAAGAAAACAAGCCATTAAATGGCAACAAACTTACTCATCCTTTCAACAATTTACTACAGGTGTCCCTCAGGGGTCTATCCTGGGTCCTGTCCTATTTAATATATTTTTTATTGACCTCCACACCTTCACTCACCATACTAATTTAGTTCAGCATGCAAATAACTCAACATTAATATGTGAGGCCTCAACAATAAATAAGCTCCAAGACATTACCCAAAATGGTTCTCCTCTGTAGAAACCTGACTCAAAGAATCAAACTTCCTACTCATCCACAGGAAAACTAAGTTAATGCTTTTTACCTCAAAAGGTTACCAAAATCAAAAGCATGTTTTACCATAAAGTCAGCAAATAATAATAATGTCATTGAAACTGTTACTTACAGTAAATGTCTAGGCGTTATACTAGATGACAATCTCAGAAATGACCAGCATATACTGCACACCATTAAATCTACTCAACAGGAATTATTTCCCTTTATAGGATGACTAAAAAACACAAAAAGAAAAATCTAGCAAAGCTAGACTTCTAACTGTGTGATACCTTAAACCTCTTGCATCAGAGGCCTCATGGGATGTATGCAAATCACCCTTTAAGGATATCAGGTGTTTCAGCTAAATGGCAATTCTGAATATCCATGACTTTTTCTTTTACTTTCATTTTTAAGTCTATTTATGGACAATTGCAGGCCATTAAAGCCAAACCCTTCTAGCTGTGGACATGTATGTTTCTGCCTTCTTATGACATCATCAGCACAGCATAATAGGAATGTTTAACCTTTGGAAACACAGGGTTGTCATACCCAGCTGATATCCATAAACATTAGGGTGTCTACAAAATATCCCAACTAACAAACTAAAACAAAGAGTAAAAAAGTCACACAGATCATTTTTTAACCAGTTGGTTATCTGTGTGACCTTTTTACTCTTTGTTTTACTTTATAGGATGAATGGATTCCTTGTACATACTGCAAGTAAAACTCTAGCCACCACCTTCTTATTGCCAACTGTCTTATATGCTGCTCCTATCCTAACAAACAAACAATATTTAAAGAAAGAAACTTGCCTCCTGCTACAATAAAATAGCTAAATTTGCCACCAATCTCCCTCATAGAACCCACCATTGTCATAGCTTAAAGCAATTAAACTAGCTTGAACTACACAACTACCTAACACATTCACAACTAACTACAGCACACAAACTCATTCATCATCCAGAAAAATGCCCTACACTGCATAACTTATTCCTGACCTACTGTCTAGCAAGGGACCTCTGCTCTAGTAACAAATTCTTATTACTTACGAATAAGTCAAATAAAGTTGCAGGAGACTCACTCTACTCCCAATATGTTGCTAAACTCTGGAATAGTATCCCGACGCAAATAAAACTTCTGAGGTCCCTAGAACTAACCAGTTCTGCATCTGGTGACATCACTAGTAGTAAACAAAACTGAAAATGAACCAGGCAATGATCTGTCCAGGAACTAATTCTCCCACTAGATCCCGTTATTCTAGACCAAGTTCAATGAGTGCCTAGATTTATGGGTAGAAGTGGAAACCACCCAAGTAAACCCAAGATTATAAAAAAAAATAGTTTTTCAGTAACTTCAGAAATCTTGCTTCAACCCAGGCATTGAAGTCTCTTAAGACAAGAGATCCAGATGTCTCACTAACTTGGTAGATGAGGAGATCTGTAGGTTCCCTTAGAACAGCTCTTAGATACCTGGGTTGGTGGTAAATGAGTCCCTTAGAACAGCTCTTAGATACCTGGGTTGGTGGTAAATGAGTCCCTTAAAACAGCTCTTAGATACCTGGGTTGGTGGTAAATGAGTCCCTTAGAACAGCTCTTAGATACCTGGGTTGGTGGTAAATGAGTCCCTTAGAACAGCTCTTAGATAACTGGATTGGTGGTAAATGAGTCCCTTAGAACAGCTCTTAGATACCTGGGTTGGTGGTAAATGAGTCCCTTAGAACAGCTCTTAGATACCTGGGTTGGCGGTAAATGAGTCCCTTAGAACAGCTCTTAGATAACTGGGTTGGTGGTAAATGAGTCCCTTAGAACAGCTCTTAGATAACTGGGTTGGCAGTAAATGAGTCCCTTAGAACAGCTCTTAGATACCTGGGTTGGTGGTAAATGAGGAAAAGCCTGCAGTGCCCTCCTAACCAAAAGGCATACTGAACAGTGTTGGTCACTCCAAAATCTACTAGTGTCCTTCTAACTGTGAATTACAAGTAGCAGTGACTCCACCACCAATACTGTCTGATCTGGGGCTGTGAATCAGATGGAGCCCCTGGAGGAATAGCTGCAATAAGATGTAGCCTAGCGTTGTCATCCAGCTACGTTACCAGTGATAGGCTCCTGTACAGAGAGTTGAGGTCAAATTCCTTGAGAGTTATTAGACAAAAGGAAAAAAGATGAAAAACACATAAGTCACTGTTTTCCATTAGAAATCATTGCCGGTAGAATTTCTAAATGTGTGTTGGCAATGATTAATTTGTTTTGTGAGGCTTTAGCCATCTATATTTCAGGCATTATTTTTCAGTATTTCAGCTCATTGGTGTTGGGTAAGTCAGTTGTTGAATCCATGCTAATGTCAAGCCAACTATATGGAGCAAGTCAAACATAATACCCAGCTTCCTCTTGATCAAACTGACATGAACCAATGCAAAGCATTAGTAGGACAAGCCCTGTCTAAAGATTAGAGTTGAAAATCTGATGCCTGGGTTCTGGCACAAGCAGAAAAGACATCAAAAAGGTGATGTTTCAAACACAGATGAATCTGCTAGCCCCCGTCTCAATCAGGGCCCTCAAGTCAGGGAGAACAATTAAGGAGCATTCCTTAACTTCCCACCTGATAACAAATATAATTTCCAGTCTCCTGCAAATCAAGGAAATCTCAGGCAGCAATAAAGTAAAATGAAAATTGTGAAGGGCTAACAGAAACAGCTCCAGGTGTTGGTGTCAATCTACCTTGCACATGGGAACTCTGCAGATTTGCTATAATCTATTTCTAACCTTTTATTTACTGCAAACATTACCAAAAAATACCACAAAGTTGTGCACAAGCACCTTGGTCCTGTTCTTGAATCTCATAGACTCTGAGATGCATTTCAGTCCCAGTTCGGAGCATGCCATAATACTGTGATGGTCCTCACTTGAGTAGTTCCTAAATGTTTAATGGCACAAGGTCAAAGATATTATTCTGTGCTGGTATTCTTTGAGATCTGACTGTCCCTTTTCACATACTAACCACCTGCTCCTCCTTACTATGAAGTTGCTGGTATGTTTCTTTAATTGTTCATCTCCAACCTTTCAGGGTGATCCCTGAGGGTGGTATCTGGAGGTTAACACTTCCTCTGCCTATCCCCACAAAACCCTATTTTGTGTCCGGCTATTTCCACAGTGTACGTGTTTCCATTTAGTAATTTACTCAGGTGAAGGAGGTTTATAATATCATTGCTATTCTGATGGTGCTCATATGCACCTCTCTTTTCCTCTGAAGCATGTGGATTACTTGGATGCTTGCTAAGTATTGTTTGAAGGATATCAGCTAGCAGTCTCAGACTTATCCCATCCAAATTTGATATAGCATTTCACTCAGTGTCAGGGGCTCTCCACAACTACTGTCCTTACCTGTTGTATTGTTCACAAACAGGAATATATGTCCAAGGCTCATAATCTTAGAGTAATCCTTGATGACCACTGAACAATTCAGGGCTAGATGTCTGCCAGTGTCTGCTAACTGAGACACTATACCCACATTAGGTACTTTATTCCACCAGATGACTTACCAGTGGTTATAGCCTGTCTGAATTACTTGCAATGACTTTTATCTGGGTCTTTTAAATACTCAGTTCAGCAAGTTGCAGTGAGACAAAACTCAGCAGTCGTTATGGGGGCATCTAGGTAGTGTCAGATTGCAGCTTTTCTTTGATCTCTGCACTGGTTCCCTGTACAGCTCTGAATCCAATTAAAGTTCTTGTAGTGGTATGTAAAACCCTACATGATCAGAGCTCTGCCTAAATAAAGGAGCTTTTGGCACTCCTGTGGCCCTCGTGTGATCTCTGGCTGGCTGCCACCATCAGGCAGTTGGATCAGAGGATTAGGTAGCTGTTAACAAGCTGTTTATTGTGGTCCAGTGGTCCATGCTTATATTCTCTAAACCCTCTGTTGTCTAACTGTGTGACTGAGAAAGTCACATAGCCAGACATTGCTCTCAGGCTGAGTCTGAAAAAGGTCCATGGAGATCAGTGCTGTACCTCAGTAAACAAATACAAATAAACTAAAATAAAATTACTAGCCATACCCTAGTTTAGGCATGAGTTCTCCAGGCTTCTGGCATGTGTAATTCTCTACTATGGCAGCATTTTTAGTATGATTTTGTGGACAGATTTAAGAGATACCTAAAAAAGCACATATTTCACATGGTATTTTAGGACTCTTTTCAATTTGTATCATATAATCTATACTCCGTTATGCTTAATTGTTAATTACCAATTTTAATTCTTTTAGTGTAATGTGACTAGTTGCATAGGTACATAAATAAAGCTTGGCTGACCAAATGATTGACTGATTAAACAAGAAGGATGCATTTGTACAGATCATCACAAGTTATGCAGATATGACAACTGATTAACTGCCTCCTGGATTGGGGGGCAAAACACATTCTAGAGAAACAAGACAGTTTTATTTGGTGCTTAAAACACACAGGCCACTATATGAGTCACATGACTTTCCTGCATTCTACTCTGGTCTGGTATTTGGCTTAGAGGGTTAAGGAGCTATTAATGAACTGTTTCTTGTGGTCCACTGGTACAAGGTTTGATCCCCTCAGCATCCATTGCCTGAGTGAGTAAGTTGCTTAACCAGACACTATTCCTGGGCTGTCTGAAAAAGATCCGCGGAGATCAGTGCTCTACCACAGAAAACAAATATAAATATATAAATAATGAATCTATCTTCCATGTGAAAACTGGGTGATACAATACTGCAGGAGAAAACAATGACTACCAAGGGATTTTTTTGCCCAGAATATGTTATATAAAGACTATGCCCATTTCAGTTATTGCAGTGTGTCATTACAAATGCTGGTGCAGTCATTCCACAGTGATTCCTGCAGTCCGATGACCATTTGCTGAAGGTGGATATACATTTATGTGCATGTTGGGTGGTGCTGTATTAGTGAGAAAAAAGACATGGATCAATATGTAGCCACAAAATGTTTACACCTCACTCATTGAAGGATTGCAAAGACAGACAAAAGAAGTGTTATATTTAAATGCTGGACTTGGTAGCTTATGAAAAGAAACATCACTTTTAACATAGTGGTATTCTCTTTAATCTACATAAATTACTTTAGCAAAACTGCACCAGAGAATGGCAGAGATCACAAAGGTATTCACAAAGTATTAAATGAAAAGTTTAGAAAAGAGCAGATGCCTATATATTAAAGAACTTTATTATTATTATTATTATTATTATTATTATTATTATTATTATTATTATTATCAACATGTGACCTAAGAATGGCATTTTCATCCAAATTACATTATAGAGTGCTGTATATTATACATGGGGGGTTGTACCTGCCGACTGGGACAATGAAGCCCCCTTTATTCAAAGTTTTATGTGCTGAGCTGGCATCAATAGGAGCATCAAAGAGTTTTCTAGAAAAATGAGGAGATCGATAGCAGGCAGCTTGTTTAAAGCAGTTTGATCAAGTCTTTTAGTGCAGCGATCCCCAACCTCCAGGCCGTGGATCATTTGATACCGGGCCGCATATAAACTTTTAGGCAGGGAGTGAACCGAAAAAGTGAAGGTGTGTATGTATGTATGTATGTGAGTGTGTTTATGTTTCTGTCTGGGTGTGTGAGTGGATGCATGCATGAAAGCAAACTCTATGTCTGTGTGAAAGCAGAAAAAACTGTGTACTTGTGTATGTGTGCATGACAGAGTGAACAGTGAGACTGATCGAGCCATTATTTTGCACTCACTAAGCAGCCTTTTGCTGTTTAGCAAGTGTAAAATAAAAATAAATGAAATCGAAAAAAAGTGTGTGTGCATGTGTGTGTGTGTTTCTGTCTGCATGGGTGAATGAATGTGTACATAAAAGCAGAACAGACTGTATGTGTGCACGCGCGTGTGTCTGTGTGTGTGTGTGTGTGTATGTGCGTGCGCGTGCGTGTGTGTGTGTGTGTGTGTGTGTGTGTGTGTGTGTGTGTGTGTGTGTGTGTGTGTATGTGTGTGTGTATGTGTGTGAGACAGTGTGAAGAGTGAGAGCGATCCCTGACAGCAGCAGCAGCATTAATTATTAAGAGGTTTGTGTACCTCTCGACCATACCTCTCAACCTTTCACGCAATAAATCTGGACAGAGCCACAAATAATAGGGACAGATTTTAAACATTGCTCTTATAAACTTAGAAAGTTGTTAAATTCAGAATAAGGTTTCTATTAGGTTTGTGCACCTCTTGACCATACCTCTCAACCTCTTGCACAATAAATATGGGAAGAGCCACAGATAATAGGGGCAGATTTTAAATATTGTTTTTATAAACTTAGAAAGTTGCTAGATTCAGAAAAAGGCTTCCATTAGGTTTGCGCACCTCTCAACCATACCTCTCAACCTCTCACACAATAAATCTGGACAAAGCCACAGATAATAGGGACAGATTTTAAATATTACTCTTATAAACTTACAAAGTTGCTAAATTCAGAATAAGGTTTTCATTACGTTTGCGTACCTTTTGACCATACCTCTCAACCTCTCTCACAATAAATCTGGACAGAACCACAGATAATAGAGAAAGATTTTAAATATTGCTCTTATAAACATAGAAAGTTGAATAAGCACTGAGAACCCTGTAACCATTTCCAACATCTTATCTTTGTGAAGCAGGGTTTTCTGCAATGACAGCAACCAAAACCAAATTCGGAGTAGACTGGAAATAAGGAACACATTTCAGGTGTCATTGTCTCCCATTACCCCTAGATGGGACCGTCTCATTGCAGGAAAACAAGCTCAGGGCTCCAATTGATTCTGAGTTATGATGAGTTGTATTTATTATGCACTTTATTATGCTTTATTTTTATGCGCTCACGATGGCCGGTCCATGGAAAATTGTCTTACATGAAACTGGTCCTTGGTGCAAAAAAGGTTGGAGACCACTGCTTTAGTACAATTTGATTTCTGGAAATGGAAAACTGAAGGATAATTTCAACTGTGTAAATTTTTCATTAAATGGAATGCTATAATGCCAGGTTATGTCATAAGAATGAGTATGAAAAAGTGTAATTAAAATGAGTATACTTAATTCCAGTGGAGCTAGGATAAGTGAGTACAGCAATAGGTTCATCGGTGCTTGCTAGGGTAACAACCACAAGGGCCTTTTAAAGCCTAGCCATGTATCCCAAATCTCTAACAAGTTCTGATACCCTTGATAAGTGTAAGCATGAGCCTGGGAGATAAACCATTTACAGATTACCTCTAACCATTACGGACATAGGTGCCAAACCAGGGACAAAGTTCCGGTTTCCCATCCAGTTGTCCAAGTTGCACTTGAATTGGGTTAGGGAGGAACTCTGCTTCACGTGGATAGGGAGCCTGTTCCTTAGACAGGGTAGTCTCTGGGATACATACTTATCTCTCCAGCAGGTCTTATATCACAGGCAAGGTTTAAGTCTTTAGAATGGGTAATTCTGGTGATGTTTGTTTTGTGGATATGCAGGAGGTCCATCAGAGTGGGTTCTGACAATGCCCTGTATGCCAGGCATAGATCTCCCTTCAAAAGCCTGTAGGAGACAGAATACAGAGATAGGGCCTTGAGGCGGTCTGCATAGGACATATTACATATGCCCTGTATTCTTTTAGTGAGGAACCTCTGTGGATGTTCCAATTGTTCGATATGCCTAGTTAAGTACACACCAAAGGGGGCACTGTATTCAATGACAGGTCTGATGAATGCCAAATACAGTGGAACAATGACTTCCTTGGACTTAGATGCCATACCTTGGTTTATAAGTTGCGCAACATAGAATGATTTCCTCACCACTGTAGACACGTGATGATCAAAGGCTAGATTACTATCTACGTGTATCCCTAAGTCCCTGACTACTGTGTCAACTCTAAGGGGTATGTTGTCAATATGATAGTTACCAGGGATGGATGACTTCCCAAAGGATACTATTATGCATTCCTTGGCATCTAGTTTTAGTCCATGGCTCTGACACCAGTTGTTTGTCTGTATCAGCCCCTCCTGGAGAACATTTGTGTCAGTGTGAGATTCAATGACAGCTCATAATTTGCAATCATCTGCAAATTTAGTCATTCAGAGACCATTGACATTGGCCTTGACTTCAGAGAAGTAAATACCAAAAAGGAGTCCAAGGACTGATCCCTAAGGAACTCCACTTGTGACTGGCCACTTTGTAGAGGTGGACTCCCCAATTCTAACTTCCTGGGTCCTGTCTATGAGCCAGTTGGCTATCTACCGGGTGTTGATATTGGACAGACTTATTTACAAAATATCTCTATTATGTACACTTTATTTACACAGGAGACTCATGTTTATTTCATTGGGCTTACCTATAGCCAGGATAGGCTATGCCAGAGAGGGAAAGAAAAGAGAAGGTTACAAGAACATAATCATGAGTTCATTAGCTGGATTGTCAGTTGCAATTTGAATGAGGAAAGGTTATCGCTGTGCCTTAGGTTTAGATGGAGAGAGTTCAATATTCTGGAGATTTGTTTACAACATAGGGTTCTGTCTGCTGAGTTGTTAGTATGTATGTTGTAAGGATATTTTTAGTCTGGGACATTTGTTTGGTTTACAGACTAGACTAAGTGCCATAGGTAGCTACGTGCAGCTGAGTTGTCAAGGTAATTCCAGCCCTTTGAGCTTTTGGAGGGCTATACAGTGATGAGACCTATACTGAAGGTCGCATGCAAATATTTCAATTTTGTTGTAGCATTGTTGCAGTTTACTAGATACGTTGGAGTCTAGAGTGCAGATTAGTGAGTATGGGTGAGGCATAAAGTAGTGTTAGAATTAGGCAGACAGAGGCTGCAGTTTTTCTGCTGTCTTTTTTGAGAAATTTATGCAGTATAGGGTCCCAAGTTTCTGATAACATCCTTTTTACTACTTCTTGAATGTGCAAGTCAGATTTTATGTTATCATCAATAGTGACTTCAAGTAGTT